>NC_069503.1:332571733-332686733 GCF_027579735.1 Bombina bombina
TATCGTAATGTGAATAATCTTTTTAAACACATTTTGTAAGACCACAGCTCCTATTGAGCATGTGCAAGAGTTCACACTATATGAGTTTTTTGATTGGCTGTTGGCTTTTACATAAAACAGGGGGCAGGCAAAATTAGTTTTTTGAGAACAAAAATCGACTACAAATTTGAAATTCAGATTTGTGTTATTGCATTGTCTTTTTATTATACATTTGTTGATTATCCAATTCAACTGTTTTTAATGGTTCTTTTAAAAGACATGCAGCACATGAGATTGTTCTATAAGATAGAAACATAGAATTTGATAGTAGATAAGAACCAAAAAGGCCCATCATGTCTACCCATATTACATGTTACTTTTTTCTTAGGGTAGCCTTATGCATGTCCCAGGCATTTTTGCATTTATTTACAGTCTTTGTGTCTACCACCCTAATTGGAAGTTTTTCCATAAATCCACCCTTTCTGGAAAAAAAAATGCTTCCTCAAATTTCTCCTGAATTTGCTACCCTCTAACCTAAGATTGTGAACCCTTGTTTTGGCATTTGTTTTTTAATGGTTTCAGCTTCCACTTTATGAAGTCCCTTCATATATTTTGAAGGTTTCTATTATATCAACTCTTTTCCTTCTCTCATCTAAACTATGCATATTTAGGTCATAAAGTCTTTCTTTTTACGTTTTATATTTTAGACTGTGTACCATTTTAGTACCCCTCATTTGTACAGTTTCTAGTTTGTTTATATGTTTCTGAAGATATGTTCTCCAGAACTGTACACAGTATTTCAGATGAGGCCTAACTAATGATCTGTAAAGTGGCATAACAACTTTTCTATTTCTGCTACTAAATCTAATACCTCTCCCAATGCAACCAAGTATTCAAGTTGTTTGTTGGAAGGTACGACACAAGTCTTTCCTTTAACCCCTTAATGACTGAGGACGTGCAGGGTACGTCCTCTTAAAAAAGTCACTTAACGACCAAGGACGTACCCTGCACGTCCTCGGTTTGGAAAGCAGCTGGAAGCGATCCTGATCACTTCCAGCTGTTTTCCGGTTATTGCAGGATGCCTCGATATTGAGGCATCCTGCAATAACATTTTTTACCCCTCCGGTGCAGAGAGAGCCACTCTGTGGCCCTCTCTGCACCGGACATCGATGGCCGCATTCGTTGGTGGGTGGGAGCTGAAGTGGGAGGTGGGTGGGCGGCCATCGATGGCTTCTTAGTCAGAGAGGGGGGCGGGATCGGGGGCTGTATCGCCGGGGGCGCACACGGGTGCGCGCGCATGCACGGGGGTGCTGGGCGGGCGCGTGCATGGGGAGGGAGCGGGTGGGAACCACTTACACTACAGAAACTGTTTTTTATTATGGGGAGAAAGGAGGGATAAAATCCCTGATAAAAGTCATCTAAGGGATCTGGGAGGGGGTGGGGGATTAGTCTTGGGGGGGGGAAGCTACACTGCAGAAAAACCAAAAAACAAACAAAAAAAAAAACATTTTTATATGCAAACTGGGTACTGGCAGACAGCTGCCAGTACCCAAGATGGCCCCCAATAAGGCAGAGGGGGAGGGTTAGAGAGCTGTTTTAGGGGGGATCAGGGAGGTTGGGGGCTAATGGGGGGGAATCTTACACAGCAGCATATGTAAATATGCTATATAAAAAAAGGATACCTTTTATTTTAGTACTGGCAGACTTTCTGCCAGTACTTAAGATGGCGGGGACAATTTTTGGGGTGGGGGAGGAAAGAGAGCTCTTTGGGAGGGATCAGGGGGTCTGATGTGTCAGGTGGGAAACTGATCTCTACACTAAAGCTAAAATTAACCCTGCAAACTCCCTACAAGCTACCTAATTAACCCCTTCATTGCTGGGCATAATTCACGTGTTGTGCGCAGTGGCATTTAGCGGCCTTCTAATTACCAAAAAGCAACACCAAATCCATATATGTCTGCTATTTTTGAACAAAGGAGACCCCAGAGAAGCATTTACAACCATTTGTGCCATAATTGCACAAAATGTTTGTAAATGATTTCAATGAGAAATCAAAAATTTTGAAAAATTTAACGTTTTTCTTTATTTGATCGCATTTGGCGGTGAAATGGTGGCATGAAATATACCAAAATCGGCCTAGATCAATACTTTGGGTTGTCTACTACACTTCACTAAAGCTAAAATTACCCCAAAAAGCTCCCTACATGCTCCCTTATTAACCCCTTCCCTGCTGGGCATAATACACGCATGGTGCGCAGTGGCATTTAGCGGCCTTCTAATTACCAAAAAGCAACGTCAAAGCCATATATGTCTGCTATTTCTGAACAAAGGGGATCCCAGAGAAAAATGTACAACCATTTATGCCATAATTGCACAAGCTGTTTGTAAATAATTTCAGTGAGAATCCTAAAGTTTGTGAAAAAAATTTGTGAAAAAGTGAACAATTTTTTTTATTTGATCGCATTTGGTGGTGAAATGGTGGCATGAAATATACCAAAATGGGCCTAGATCAATACTTTGGGATGTCTTCTAAAAAAACATATGTTAATGGATATTCAGGGATTCCTGAAAGATATCAGTGTTCTAATGTAACTAGCGCTAATTTTGAAAAAAAGTGGTTTGGAAATAGCAAAGTGCTACTTATATTTATTGCCCTATAACTTGCAAAAAAAAGCAAAGAACATGTAAATATTGGGTATTTCTAAACTCTGGACAAAATTTAGAAACTATTTAGCATGGGTGTTTTTTGGTGGTTGTATATGTGTAACAGATTTTGGGGGACAAAGTTAGAAAAAGTGTTTTTTTTTTTCATTTTTTCCTCATATTTTATATTTTTTTTATAGTAAATGATAAGATATGATGAAAATAATGGTATCTTTAGAAAGTCCATTTAATGGCGAGAAAAACGGTATATAATATGTGTGGGTACAGTAAAAGAGTAAGAGGAAAATTACAGCTAAACACAAACACTGCAAAAATGTAAAAATAGCCTTGGTCCCAAATGGACAGAAAATGGAAACGTGCTGTGGTCATTAAGGGGTTAAAACAGTTTCCATTCATTTCCCTGCAATTGAGGTTAAGCTTACTGTCCTATAGTTAGCAGAAACTTCCCTACTACCCATTTTATGGAGAGGCACTACATTGGCAATTTCCCAGTCTTTTGGAACAACTCCTTTTAACAGTGACTGATTAAATAAATCAGTTAATAGAGTAGCTATCACAGATTGAAGTGGGAACAGTACAGTAAAGTCAAAATTAAACTTTCAATATTTAGATACAGGATATAAATGTAAACACCTTTCCAATGTATTTCTATTATTAAATATATTTTGTTCTCTTGGTAACCTTTGTTAAAGAGTAAACCTAGGTAGGCTCAGGAGCATGCATGTGTCTTTAGAACTTAGTAATACAAACACAGTAAAAAAATCTTATATTCCTAGAGGCAAATAGGTCTCAGTTCAAGAAAAGTAAAATATGTGTAAAAGGTGTCTATGGCGAATACTGTCTCTATCTGGGTGAGAAGATAATAAGGGAAAGATGCCGTAGGTCAACTAGCCCTCTGCCTTTTTTTGCCTGTACCTTATGTTGACATGTGCAGTCCTTCTGCCTCTCCTGTATCAATCTTATGGCTCTGGCTGGCATCCATGCAGACCTCTTCCTAGTTCTCGCTTCTCTTGCCCATGTGATCCGGCCTTGGCCAATCAGAATCTAGACACCTGCTCCTTCCCTCACTAAATGCAAAGTGCTTTGTGAACCAGTTGGGCGGAAGTCAGTGTAAAGAAAGACAGACGGTTCACCCAGCAGTAATGAAATCCAAGGTTTATTAATCAAAATTAAAAACCAGGAATGCAACCCCAGAAAATCAAGCATACAAGTAACGTAGCACTGGACGATTTATGCATTTCAGCTTGAAACAGCCGTAATCCATAGCCTACAGTGCATGGCCTCACACAGATTTAAAAAGTCAAAGTTGCTTTCAGATAGGTTAAAACATTACACGCCTACTTAATGCTGGTCCAATACAAGTGGACCTTATAAATACAATGCCCAACAGCTATAGTTATTCACAATGCAACGTTAAACATGATACATGTCAAATTAAATCTGCATACAGCAAACAGGGATTCATTGTTACTATGGCCTTCTGTGCAAATCAGATCAGAATATTCACAAAGTTAAAAGTCTGCAGGAGAGCTTTCTACGCATTGCTTTTCAGTGATACATGCTAATATAATGTTAACCCTTAAGTCTTTATATACATAGTTAGATTATGAGAAATTCCATAACTAAGATTAGCTTACAAATCTAAAACTAACAATCCCCAAAACAGGACAAGACTGTATAATATGCACACATAACTACAATACAAGGATATTGATAAAATAATGGTACAAGTGAAACCCTCATCTGCAGGTCTATCCTACATGGCACAATCTAGTTAAGATAGAAGAATTAATAAACGTGTATAGTGCACATACCTAAGGTGAAGAAGGGTGGTATCCATATTACGAATACAAGAAGTAATAAGACAGCCACCTCGTATGAAACACTGTCCCGTGTACTTAAGTGTAACACCTAAGTAAGGTATAAATAAAAGGACAATAGAATGGTATGGCATAATATAATACTCCCCTATTCACTGTTAGTCCTAGGGTGAATGACCCATGGGCAAATGATACTAAGGGGAATATAATATCAGAACCAGAAAATGTTTACAAATTCAAGTTCTATAGTTAATCTTTCTCCATACCATATAATGTTTAATAATATGAAAATTATAGACTATAGTAGCCTCATACAGGATGATACGGTGATAGACTGTAAGGGCCAACTATCCCCAATGGTTCATGATGTCATATCTAGAATTTAGGCCCATGGGTACTCTTGTGCCCAGTGTGAATATCCAGTACGCCTCTCTTTAACTGTAATAGACATTAATAGATTGGTGAGAACCATCACACTAAAGAAATTATTTTCAGATAAATCTACATTCTCACAAATAGAGCTAGATTCCATACATACAGTTGATTCCAGTAGGTTTGAGGATACCTGTGACATTGTAACCCTGAATCAACTACAAATGGAGGCCACTAGAGAGGTAGGGTGTAGGAATAGAGGACCCACACTAAAAAAAAAGTCTTCCTTCTATCCCATACATAATAGGAGTAACATTATAGAAACATTCTACAACAGGGTAGAAAAGGATCTAGTAGCCCTTAAGGAAAACACAAGACACTAGTGAAAGGAATGCACTCAAGGAACTAAAAGATAATCTTGATATCACTGTCAGGAAGGCTGATAAGGGCGGCATGGTGGTAGTTATGGATCGGGAACACTATAATGCAGAGGGGTTACGTCAACTCAACAACACTGATAACAATTTTATTTTAAGAGGTGACCCCACTACTACCTTCCAGGCAGAATTGAAACATATACTGGATGAAGGGCTGGAACGGGTTTCTTGATGCATCAAGAGCTGACTATTTATTAGTTGAGCATCCCAAGAGTCTCTTGTTCCACCAATTCCTGAAAGTCCATAAGTTCCTAGACAATATTAAGGGGTGCCCTATTGTTAGTGGCATTGATTCCCTCCTTGGCAATCTGTCAGAGTGGTTAGACTACATACTACAACCTCTAGTTACCTCTCTCCCCTCCCACCTTAGAGATACCAAACATGTGCTCCAAATGATTAAAAATGTGAAGTGGACAAGAGGATCCATATGGGTGACGGTAGATGCTATTTCCCTTTACTCAAGCATCCCTCATAATAAAGGTCTGGAGGCCATAGGCTTCTTCTTGGAAAACTTCACTGATTACTCAAAAAACTTTGGTGTGTTCATCATCAGGGTCATGGGTTTTCTTTTAACCCACAACTTTTTTCAATTCGAATGGATTTACTATCTCCAAAGATGTGGAACAGCCATGGGAGCCAAATTTGCTCCCTTGTATGCAAATTTGTTTTTAGGCTGGTGGAAGTTATTCCACATCTTTGGAGATTGTAATCCCTTTATGCATCATATATCACTATATGAGCGATATATAGATGACCTGTTATTCATTTGGACTGGCCCTGAGGAACAAATTGAACCTTTTTTTGACGTATCTAAACAACAATAACATTGGTCTAGGGTTCACATTTGAACACAATAAACAGCATATAAACTATCTAGATCTCACTCTGATAGGATCAGACGAGACCATCAAATCTACAGTATACCGCAAGCCTATCTCAGGCAACTCTGTCCTACATGGCACAGGTTGCCACCCTCATCACATACCTTTTACAATTGCTAAAGGTGAGTTCACTAGGCTCAAAAGAAATTGTTCTGATCCAGGAGATTTTGAAACCCTCTCTGGAGAACTGGAAGAAAGACTTGGAGCTAGAAAAATCCAAGTAAAGCTATTAAGAAAGCCAAATGGGCAGTAGCAACAAAATCAAGAGATAGTCTTTTGCAAGCAAGAAACTATAACAAGGAATCATTTGATGGTGTCACTTTCATCATGGGACATAGTGCACAGTACACACACATCTGCAGATAGTACATAAACTTTTCCAAATACTTAAAGCAGATGATAAACTAATAGAAACAGTCACAAAAGGCATACAGTGTTCTTATAGAAAAAGTCCTACTCTTGGATCAATCTTATCCCCAACCTTTCTTACCACACAAAAACCATCAAATAGCTCATGGTTAAAACATCTTGGAATGTACAAATGCAGATACCAAAAGTGTAAACCCTGCGATTATGCCAAGGTAACTAAAACCTTTAGTAGTAAAACTACTAATAAGGTTTACAATATTGGTACCTTGAAATATGTGGTGTACCTCATAGAGTGTGCCCAGTGTGATATTCAGTACATTGGGCTCACTTCCAGAGATGTCAATACCAGGATTAGGGAACATTTCTCATCTTTTAAAACTACCAGATCCACTACCCCTTTAGTCCAGCACTTTGGGATCTATCATAAAGGAAGTTTGTAAACTAAAGTAAAAGAGAGTCACAAATGTGTCAGTCAAGTACTCATAGGAGGCACCCTAGCAATAGACTATATTAGAGGTATATATGTGTATCACTCTTTAACCCAAAAAAACTGGTGTGCAGATAATACAAATGCAATTAGTGAAAACACAACAATTATTGAAATAAGTCCCAACGGGTACTATTCCCAAAAATCAAGGTAAGTCTTTAAGCATAGGGTGATGAAGTTGGCAGCTCTCTGGCAAGTAGGTCAGACACCGATAAGATTCCTAGGAAAGGAAACAGAGATGCCTCTAAGTGTAATACGATCAGATGACAAATGCCGCTCATAAGTATAAGAAAACCACTCACATGCGGTGAAGCACACATTAGTGCTAATGAGGCAGGCCAAGACTTTTGAGTCACTCGGCTGACTCAGCACCCAGCTCTCCTAGGCAAAGGTTCCCAGCAGGTAGCAATGTCATTCTCCTGGCGAATCCCTCTCCTAGTATGTGGTATCACTTCTTGGCCACAGAGTCCGGGTGTGCAGATGTCGTGACAAATTTTCGCAATTTATTGCATAAAAACAATTAAAACAGTGACGTGTTTCTCAGCGGTCAACGCCATTTCCTCAGACTGCTATCATGGTCCTTAATCGCTACCTATTTGAATCTAAATGCTCCAATAGATTCAAATAGGTAGCGATTAAGGAGCATGATAGCAGTCTGAGGAAACTGCGTTGACTGCCGAGAAATGTGTCACTGTTTTAATTGTTCATTGTTTTTATGCAATAAATTGTTTTTACACGCTACCGCTCCAATTCTGTGATAATTTGTCATCTGCACACCCGGTCTCTGTGGCCAAGGAGTGATACCACACACTAGGAGAGGGATTCGCCAGGAGAGTGACATTGCTACCTGCTGAGGACCTTTGCCTAGGAGAGCTGGATGCTGAGTCAGCCGAGCGGCTCAGAAGTCTTGACCTGCCTCATGAGCACTACTGTGTGCTTCATCGCATGTGAGTGGTTTCTTATACTTATGAGCTGCATTTGTCATCTGATGGTATTGCACTTAGAGGCGCCTCTGTTTGTCTCCTTTCCTAGGAATCTCATTGATAAAGGAAGTTTAAACACCTTTTTCTGGTGCGCAATAGAGAAAATACAGAGACCAAAAAGAGGTGGAGATTTTGATCGCCTATTGGCTAAAATAGAGGCATACTGGATATTCACACTGGGCACAAGAGTACCTGTGGGCCTAAATTCTAGATATGACATCATGAACCATTGGGAATAGTTGGCCCTTACAGTCTATCACCATATCATCCTGTAGGGGGCTACTATATCCTGTAGGGGGCTACTATAGTCTATCATTTTATCATCTTGCTTCTGGCAGTCTTTTAATAATTTTCATAATATTAAACATGATATGGTATGGAGAAAGATTAACAATAGAACTTGAATTTGTAAACATTATTTTTTGGTTCTGATATTATTATATTCCCCTTAGTATAATTTGCCCATGGGTCGTTCACCCTAGGACTGACAGTAAATAGGGGAGTATTATATAGAGCAGCTTCAATTACGGCTCTATGACGAAACTTTCTGACCGCCTTGTACTTTTTGTTTAGCCTGGTGTCTGGACTTTTATTTAGTTTTCTGACCAATAATAAAATTGTATATTTTGTACTCCCGGTTGGTGCTCCGTCTACTTTGTGCTCTAGTATTATATTATGCCATACCATTCTGTTGTCCTTATATTTATACCTTACTTAGGTGTTACACTTAAGTATATTGGACAGTGTTACATACAAGGTGGCCGTCTCATCGCTTTTTGTATTCGTAATATGGATACCACCCTTCTTCACCTTATGTATGTGCACTATACCCATTTATTAATTTTTCTATCTTAACTAGATTGTGCCATGTAAGAGAGACCTGCAGATGAGGGTTCCACTTGTACCATTATCAATACTCTCGTACTGTAGTTATGTGTGCATATTATACAGTCTTGTCCTGTTTTGGGGATTGGTAGTTTTAGATTTGTAAGCTAATCTTAGCTATGGAATTTCTCATAATGTAACTATGCATATACAGACTTAAGGGTTAACGTTATATTAGCATGCATCACTGAAAAGCAATGCTTAGAAAGTTCTCCTGCAGACTTTTAACCTTGTGAATATTCTGATCTGATTTGCGCAGAAGGCCATAGTAACAATAAATCCCTGTTTGTTGTATGCAGATTTAATTTGACATGTATCATGTTTAACATTGCATTGTGAATAACTATAGATGTTGAGCATTGTATTTATAAGGTCCACTTGGATTGGACCAGCATTAAGTAGGCGTGTAATGTTTAAACCTATCTGAAGGCAACTTTGGCTTTTTAAATCTGTGTGAGGCCATGCACTGTAGGCTATGATTACGGCTGTTTCAAGCTGAAACACATAAGCCGTCCAGTGCTACGCCACTTGTATGCTTGATTTTCTGGGGTTGCATTCTCGGTTTTTAATTTTGATTAATAAACCTTGGATTGTATTACTGCTGGGTGAACCATCCGTCTTTCTTTACACTGTCTTTAGAACTTGGCATAAGTATTTTGCAAGATTTTTTGTAGTACTGATATACATAGTTACAAACACTACTGTCATAGAGTACTAAAGACACGTATGGTACTGAGCTCCTTTGAGCCTATCTAAATTCATTATTCAACAAAATATACCAAAAGAACAAAAATTATAATATGAGTAAATTGGAAAGTTGTTTAAAATTCAATATTCTTTCTAAAACATTAAAGTTTGATTTGACTGTCCATTTAATGATATTTATGACACTAGTTGTGGTACAGTGAATATTATTTTATAAACAAATTGTAAAAACAGAGAAAAGTGTGCAAACATGGGGAATGGACAAGAGGTGCAAAAGAGCCCAAAAGCGTATATACATCTGGAGTTTGTTTCTTTAGGGCAGAGCTTTCCAAACTTTTCATGTTGGTGACACACTTTTTAGACCTATATCATTTCGCGACACGGTAATTAATTCAGTTGTACTAGCAAACGGAAGGTTAAACTAACTTGTTTTAAAATATACGGACACATACATAAATTATATAATAACACAATGTATTTACAAGTAACAGTATGTATGTGCAAGAATTAAAAAAAAGTTTAATAACACCAATAGCTACTTACTATTTTAATGGGATGTATGAGGTTGATGGGATGAACACAGTTTCTGAATATTTGGTGTAATATTAGATAAAGATACTCTCATTTCATCATCAAGCATTTTTAAGCTTCTATGTCCTATCCATATATCAAGAGCAGGAGCAGCAATGCACTACTGGGAGCTAGCTGCAAAAAAAACCCTCTGACTTCAGCTCAGCGTTTAAGCTGCCGCCCTTTAGAGCTCCGCGAGCCCTACTGACTACTGCCAGCACTGCAAACACACTGCTGTCCCACTCACTGACTACACATGCAGTCACAAGCCAATTAAGGAGACTACAGGTGCAGTCAGGAGCCAATGTGCCGTCAAAGCCGCCAATGGGAATAGTTTCAGTTCCCACTGAGCTGCGTCAATTGGTTAAGATGATCTGTGACCCACTAGGTATCAATCACGTGTCAACCATGTGATATGCATAGCAGGCAGGCGGAAAGTCAGAAACCAAAAAAAAATTAAAAAAAATTGTGCTGAAGCAGGGACACACCTACACACTGCCGCCGACACACTAGTGTGTCTCTACACACAGTTTGGAAAGCACTGCTTTAGGGTATGCATCTAACAAAAAAACACATTACACAATAATTACTCACATACTCCAGTCATGCAAACATATGCATTTACTATTGGATTACAGGAATACAAAATTAAAATATTTTGTTAATGTTCTAATAATTTCTATTTAATGTTCATAGAACATATAGGGTATTAATAACACATTAGGGCAAATGAATGGCAACTTTCTATTGTTTTAAAAAAACCCAAAAAAAAAACCGAATTATCTGACATCTGAATAATATTTTATCTGTCTGTCTATCATCTGTTTGTCTTACCATATCTATATTTTCTTCATAAATGGAAAGCGTTCACAGCTGCATTCATTACTTTTGGGAATTCAGAACCTGGCCACCAGGAGGAGGCAAAGACACCCCAGCCAAAGGTTTAAATACCTCTCCCACTTCCCTCATGCCCCAGTCATTTTTTGCCTTTCGTCCCAGGAGGTTGGCAGAGAAGTGTCAGAAGTTTCGATAGTCTCTTATGGAGGGTAGTACTCTTCGGCATGGGACTGGAGTTTTAAGTAATCCTGTCAGCCTCTCAGTGAGAGCATGGACAAAAATTAGAGTCTGGAGATGCAGGGAGGGTCTTTCTGCGAACCCATCCCGACTCATATAAACAGCTCCACAAGCAGTCAGTTTTGACGAGTTTCGCTGCCTGCTTTCTTCTCTCAAGTCCATGGCAGAGGCGAGGCTACTATCTGTCACACTTGAAAGGCTGTGTTCCTGTTCCACAGCGTAGATTCCAGTTTGATTTTACTTTTGCTATGATGGTATTGTAATACAAATGTTTTCCCGAGAGGCTCTCACCTTGCGGGATTAACTATAATTCAGGGTCTCAGTGAGGCTCCTTTCGTATTTTGGAATCAAGGGTTAATATATTCTGAGGGTGGTTATTGAACAGGTTTTTTTTTAATCATGTTTGTTATGTGATTCGACCTTCTTATGTGTAGTGTTGCACCTGGTGACCGGGCGTGGTCACGTTTTGGCTCTCCATTTCCGCATTCCTGACCATGTGTCAACGGAAGAATTCTGGTCCACTGGTGTCTGGTTCATAGGAGGTGGTGAGTGCCCCAGCCATTGTGGGTGTCAGGTGCCATTTATATTTTCTTATTTGGCCCGTTTTTTTGTATTTAATATCCCTGTTATGGAGGATTCTGATATTGTGGAGACTGCGTCAGATTCTGTTTCTGATGAAGAATACGAATTGGCCCAGGTGACATGCCCT
Source organism: Bombina bombina (assembly GCF_027579735.1). Lineage (NCBI taxonomy): Eukaryota > Metazoa > Chordata > Amphibia > Anura > Bombinatoridae > Bombina > Bombina bombina. The sequence goes on from NC_069503.1 coordinate 332,583,669, forward strand.
CCAGTTATGTTCCAAATGCCATTTTAGAGTGCTCAATTCCTCGGGATAGGGGAATCAAGGGGCCGCTGAGCTGTCCGCCTCTGGGGGTCCAGTTCCCTGAATGGCGAGTTCCCTACCACCAACTCTTACTATGCATGCAGGTAACTCAGATTTTGCTTATCCTTCTCTGGAAGGTGGCTTGTTCCCTCCGGAGCTGATGGCATGTTTTTGCATGTCCATAATTATGGCTCTGGCGCACCTGCAACTACCAGAAGTGTGCTTACGATATTGTACATCCGTTAGCCGGGGCTCCTTAGGCATGGGATGGCCTACTCAGCTCTCCGGGGGAACAACTGTCCCTGAGGCTTCAGGGAGTTAACCTTCGGGCCAGGGTCATCTTCTGCCCCGGTGAAGGTATGCTGTGCCTTCCGTTATAGACTGGCACACCTTCATGTAATACTGAGGCACATTTTAGCATTGTTGGAGGATCCCATCCTTAATGGATATGGGGATTCTCAGTCTTCACCTTTAAAAGGCTTGCAGGCTTAGGTATAAGAGGATGAAGTAATCTTCTTATAGCCTTGTTTATTGAGTATCCTTTCCAGTTCTGAGCTGGAAAAATAGGATCCCTGTCCTGCGGGTGTGTATGTCTTCTTGGGCGATAACCTACGGGTTGCCTTATCTTTTATTTTAATCTGGTTAGGATGATTTTTTTTATTTTGAGCTAATTTTTATGCATTTCCTAAGGGAATGTTTTCTGGAATCGATGTTCGCGATTTTTTTGATCGCTCAGTTTACTTCTACGGAAGTTTGTTTGGTGTGAGGACATGTTAGTCCTATGTTTGTCTGCTTTTTATCGCCTATCTCTGGGGGTTACTATCTGTGGCTTGACAGTATCGGCCCTTGGTTTCAGGCTGGTCCTGATTGGGTTCGGATCCTTCTGTTCTTGTGGCCTGTTTCAGACAAGTGGCGCCTGTACTGCCTGGCTGGTCCGGTTGGGGCACCAAGTGCTTCACATTATTTTTGGTGTTATTCCTTGTTTGTAACAAGTTTAGCTAAGCATTTTGAGAGGACCTGAGTGTCTGCGAGGCATGGGGGATTGGTTCAGTCCTTGTTAGCCTTTCTAGCAGGTCGACTGGGAAGTTCCACTGCGACACACTCTGTTGTTCCTTTATTTCGTCGGGATTTTGAGTGTTTCCTTCCCCGCGTGAGTTGGAAGTTTGGAGGACTCAGGGCCTCCTTGCCGCCGGTTTCTGGCGGTCTTGCCTTTTTAGGGGCTCCTTGGAATTCTCCTTTTTTCTGGACCTGTTCCTTTTGAGGCTCTTCCTTCGGGTCTGCTTTTGGATTTTGTCCGTTCTCCTTAGTGGTTTGGCTGCCTTATGGGGGTAACAAGGTAGCCTTGTGGTTGGAGAAATAGTCATCTGATGATTATACTATCTTTAAGGAGGGCCGTGTGGCTTTTCCTACTCTAGGAAGTTTGTCGTTTCCCTATCAGGGACGTTGGGTTGTGTTGTCTCCTTTCCCAAGCTTCGCTTAGGGGTTTTTTTCTAACGGGGTTGGGATGCTCTGCATTCTTTTTCCTTGGGTGTGGTCCTCTAGTTACGTACTTTGAGGAGATATGGAGACTAGCCTTTGTTCTACTCACTCTTCGGGTGACTTGTCCTCAATGTTCTCCCTTGGTCTCTAGAGTCTTGACGCGTCACTGTAGTGCCCTAGCTCCTTTTCGGAGCGTTGGACTTCCGCAAGGGGTGTTCTCTTTCTTTTGGGTTGGGATCTATGAGTGAGTCTTGTTCCCATTCTCTGGGGTAGTCTGGTTGTTCCCCTGTGAGGTCTGCTTCTTCAGATGGGTAGTTGTGTTCCCTGGGATGTTGTTTGTTCTAAACAATTCTGGGGTTCAGACCTTTAGTTTTTGTCTTGGATCTTTCTGGATGTCCGGAAACTTATGATCCTGTGGCTGGTTCGGGGCGATCCTGTTTTTCCAGGGACCATAGGTTATGGCCTACGGACTGGCCAGTTGAGTCTGCTAGCAGCTTGGCCAGGATTCTGGTCACTTTCGGATGTGCTCCTTCTGACTTGCCTTGTCCTTTGAATGGGCCACCTCTTGTACCCACCCGTTTTGCATTTGGTGTCCTCTATAGCTTGGGTATTGTTTTCCCAAAAGTAATAAATGCAGCTGTGGTCTCTTTCCATTTATGAAGAAAAACATAAATTATGCTTACCTGATAATTTTCTTTTCTTCAGATGGAAAGAGTCCACAGCTCCCCGTCCGTATTTTTTATGTGGGACGTCTGTTATATTTATTCTTCTGGCACCTTTTCACCCTGATATTTCTTCTACTGTTCCTTGTTCCTCGGCAGAATGACTGGGGGATGAGGGAGGTGGGAGAGGTATTTAAGCCTTTGGCTGGGGTGTCTTTGCCTCCTCCTGGTGGCCAGGTTCTGAATTCCCAAAAGTAATGAATGCAGCTGTGGTCTTTTTCCATCTGAAGAAAAGAAAATAATCAGGTAAGCATAATTTATGTTTTTGCTATCTGTCTGTCCATTTATCTATCTATCATCTGTCTAGTTATTAATCTGTCGCTCTGTCTACCTGTCTGTCTATATATTTATCTCTGCATGTAATTGTGTAGCGTTTAAAATAATTTTACCACACTGCTTATGACTTGCACTAGTAATGTTATATGTACATAAAAATAAATTAGCCAGTGGCGCAAAGAAACAGCCTGTTAGTCAACACCTACATATTTTCCCAAGACATAGTACTAGTTATATTTGAAAAAAGCTACATAAACATTCTTCCTCCTTAGTGAAAATGTCACAGTATCAAGTTGCTATGTTTAAGACTCAAAACCATTTCCGTTTTTACTTTTCCTCTGTAACATACTTGAATTACAATATTTAGGGAATACCTTCTAATCATGCTGCATGCACATATAGTTTAAAACATATTTTAAGTAATTATGTACATCAATCTGATTTTGTCAGTTTGTTGTGAATTAAAGACTACCGTTATTAATTAATAAGCTAAGCAATTTTACAATTACCTATTTAATGTCTATGACCTAACTAACACATTTTCCCATACTGCCTCTGGCTAAAGGCTGATTAGCCTTTCATAAGAGCTGTTAAAACAGTGTTTTGATTGGGATTACTACATTGCTAATAAATTGTTGTGCTAAAAATGTTAAATTTAAAACAAGTTTTAATTAGCTGTGTTGTTTTAGTTATCGTCTAGGCATATAGTTTACAATATACCATAATGATTTGTAGCTGTCAGTGCAACCTATAGATCAAACCTAACATGCTCATCTATCAACTTAATATCTATATTTTGTTGCTTAAAATATGACTTAAAGGGACAGAAAACCCCCAAAATGTATTTCATGATTCGGATAAAACATACAATTTTAAAAAACTTTCCAATTTACTTCTATTATCTAATTTGCTTCATTCTATTGTTATTCTTTGCTGATAGAACAACATTGCACTATTGGCAGCTAGCTGAACAGATCTAGTTAGCCAATCACCAGAGACAAATGTATGCAGGCACCAATAACCAGCTAGCTCCAACTAGTGTAGAATATGTGCATATTTCTTTCTAATGACACTGTAAGTCCACTGATCATCATCAATTACTGTTGGGAATATCACTCCTGACCAGCAGGAGGAGGCAAAGAGCATCACAGCAAAGCTGTCAAAGGGCCAGTAAACCTAGAAAATAATGTTATATAATTCTGCACATAGTGGAGAATTATATAAAATTATTTTAGTGCTAGCTTTATGTAACCTAATATTGCCGGGCATTTTTTATTAAAAAAGCGGGTTTTTCAGACCCGCCCTCTGTGCTCTACTGAGCGGGTCTGGTTTTCCCTCAGAGCGCTTCTGGCCAGCTGTCTAGTCACAGACCGGCCCGACCGCGCCCTTACACTCAATGTAGCTCGCTCCCGCTGTCAGACAGAGCAGGAGCAAGCTACATTGAGAGTGCAGAATTATATAACATTATTTTCTAGGTTTACTGGCACTTTAAATACCACTTCCTTACCCACAACCCCCAGTCATTCTATTTGCTTGTATCAGTTGCAAGGAGGTGGTAAAGTTTGGTGTCTGATTCTTCAACCAAGAGTTTGTTATTTCTTTTGCAAGATGTACCGAGTCCACGGATTCATCCTAACTTGTGGGATATTGTCCTTCCTGACAGGAAGTAGCAAAGAGAGCACCACTGCAGAGTTATCTATATAGCTCCCCCCTTAACTCCACCCCTCAGTCATTCTCTTTGCTGGCTCTAAGCAGGAAGGGTAAAGAGAAGAGGTGTTAAACTGTTAGTTTTTATTTTATCTTCAATCAAGAGTTTGTTATTTTTAAATGGTACCGGTGTTGTACTATTTACTCTCAGGCAGTCATAGATGAAGATTTCTGCATGGAGGATGATGATCTTAGCATTTGTAACTAAGGTCCACTGCTGTTCCCACAGAAGCTGAGGAGTACAGGAAAACTTCAGTGTGAGGAACGGTTCTTGCTATACAGCAATGAGGTATGTTCAGTCATTTTTCTGCAGAGACTATGTTAACTCAGAAAGGCTGACAGTATCCCCTTTAGGGGAAGGGTAAGCAGTAATCCTAGTGTTTAAGGGGTTTTACTAGCTTGCATAAATGGCTTATTTGGTTTTGTGGGCACTCAGTTTGTATGAGAGATTGGAGACAAATTTTTGGGTGTTCTGGGAGTAACGTTTTTATTGAGGGGACATTGCATGAGGGTTCATTTGGCTTATTTGGGGTTGTTATAACCCACATGGCTTTCAGACAAGGTTTGTTGGATTTGTGTAGGCCCCAGCCACATCGAGTGTGGTGGGCGGGGCCTATATTTGCGCCTCTGTTGCGCATTTAGTTATACTGTCAAGCAGCAAGCAACTTCTCCTGAGGTCCTGATATTCTCCTGAGGGCCTAATCGAAGCTTTAATATAATTTTATCATTCCCTAAGGGCAGGTAGGGCCACAGCAGAGCTGTGGCAAGGTGCTAATAGGGGTTTAAAACAGTTTTAGACATTTTTCAATTAGGGGTTAATTGCTTATTTACTTGTGGTGCAATCCTCCTAAAGATTAGTAGGTACACTGATAACATTTCAGAAAATTTGAAGCTATTTTACCCTGTTTTGCAGTTTGTGTATGCATTTTTTTCTCTTAAAGGCACAGTACCGTTTTTGCAAATTGTGTTTTTTTCATTAAATAAAGTATTTTCCAAGCTTGCTTGTCTCATTACTAGCCTGTTAAACATGTCTGACATTGAGGAAACTCATTGCTCAATTTGTTTAGAAGCCATTGTGGAACCCCCTCTTAGAATGTGTCCCACTTGTACTGATATGTCTATAAATTGCAAACAGCATATTTTGACTTATAAGAGTTTGGCATTGGATGATTCTCAGACAGAAGGAAATCAGGTTTTGCCATCTAGTTCTCCCCAAGTGTCTCAACCAGTAACGCCCGCACAAGCGACGCTAAGTACTTCTAGTGCATCTAATTCTTTCACCTTGCAAGATATGGCCTCAGTTATGAATACTACCCTCACAGAGGTTTTATCTAAACTGCCAGGGTTGCAAGGGAAGTGCAGTAGCTCTGGGTTAAGAACACATGCTGAGTCTTCTGACACTTTAGTAGCCGTATCCGATATTCCCTCACAATGTTCTGAGGTAGGGATGAGGGATTTGCTATCTGAGGGAGAGATTTCTGATTCAGGAAGGATATTCCCTCAGACAGATTCAGATATGACGGCCTTTAAATTTAAGCTAGAACACCTCCGTTTATTGCTCAGGGAGGTTTTAGGGACTCTGGATGATTGTGACCCTATTGTAGTTCCATAGAAATTGTGTAAAATGGACAAATATTTAGAGGTTCCTGTTTACACTGATGTTTTTCCAGTCCCTAAGAGGATTTATGACATTGTTACTAAGGAGTGGGATAGACCAGGTATTCCGTTCGCTCCCCCTCCTGTTTTTAAATAAATGTTTCCCATATCTGACACCATGAGGGACTCATGGCAGACGGTCCCTAAGGTGGAGGGAGCTATTTCTACTCTGGCTAAGCGCACAACTATACCTATTGAAGACAGTTGTGCTTTCATTGATCCTATGGATAAAAAATTGGAGGGTCTCCTAAAGAAAATTTTTGTTCATCAAGGTTTTCTTCTTCAACCTATAGCGTGCATTGTTCCTGTAACCACTGGAGCTGCCTTCTGGTTTGAGGCTCTAGAAGAGGCTCTTCAGGTGGAGACCCCACTAGATGATATTCTGGACAGAATTAAGGCTCTTAAGCTAGCTAATTCTTTTATTACAGACGCCACTTTTCATCTCGCTAAGTTAGCGGCAAAGAATTCAGGTTTTGCCATTTTAGCACGTAGAGCGTTATGGTTTAAATCCTGGTCGGCTGATGTGTCATCTAAATCTAAACTTTTGACCATCCCTTTCAAAGGTAAGACCCTATTAGGGCCTGCACTGAAAGAGATCATTTCGGACATCACTGGGGGGAAGGGTCATGCCCTCCCTCAAGATAAGTCGAATAAAACAAGGACCAAACAAAATAACTTTAGTTTCTTTCGAAACTTCAAGGGTTGTCCCGCTTCCCCTGCTGCAAAGCAAGAGGGGAACTTTGCTCAATCCAAGCCAACCTGGAGACCTAACCAGGCTTGGAACAAGGGTAAACAGGCCAAAAAGCCTGCTGCTGCCACTAAGACAGCATGAAGGGGTAGCCCCCGATCCGGGACCGGATCTAGTAGGGGGCAGACTCTCTCTCTTTGCTCAGGCCTGGGCAAGAGATTTTCAGGACTCCTGGGCCATGGAAATTGTAACCCAGGGGTATCTTCTAGACTTCAAAGATTCTCCTCCAAGGGGGAGATTCCATCTTTCTCAATTGTCTGTAAACCAGACAAAAAGAGAGGCGTTCTTACACTGTGTATAAGACCTTTTTACCATGGGAGTGATCTGCCCAGTTCCGAAAGCAGAACAGGTGCAAGGTTTCTACTCCAATCTGTTTGTGGTTCCCAAAAAACAGGGAACCTTCAGACCAATTCTAGATCTCAAGATCCTAAACCAATTCCTAAGAGTTCCATCCTTCAAGATGGAGACCATTCAGACTATTTTACCAATTATCCAGGAGGGTCAATATATGACCACCGTGGATTTAAAGGATGCGTATCTACACATTCCTATCCATAAAGATCATCACCAGTTCCTCAGGTTTGCCTTTCTGGACAGGCATTACCAGTTTGTGGCTCTTCCCTTTGGGTTGGCCACGGCGCCAAGAATCTTCACAAAAGTGCTAGGGTCCCTGCTGGTGGTCCTAAGGCCACGGGGCATTGCAGTGGCGCCTTATCTAGACGACATCCTAATTCAAGTGTCGACTTTCCAACTAGCCAAGTCTCACACGGACTTAGTGTTGGCCTTTCTAAGATCTCATGGGTGGAAGGTGAACATGAAAAAGAGTTATCTTATTCCTCTCACAAGAGTTCCATTCCTGGGAACTCTGATAGATTCGGTGGACATGAAAATATTTCTGACGGAGGTCAGGAAATCAAAGATTTTAACCACCTGCCGAGCTCTTCATTCCATTCCTCGGCCATCAGTGGCTCAGTGTATGGAGGTAATCGGACTTATGGTAGTGGCAATGGACATAGTTCCGTTTGCTCGCTTGCATCTCAGACCACTGCAACTATGCATGCTCAAACAGTGGATTGGGGATCATGCAGATTTATCTCCTCAGATAAATCTGGATCAAGAGACCAGAGACTATCTTCTTTGGTGGTTGTCACAGGATCACCTGTCCAGGGGAATGTGTTTCCGCAGGCCAGCGTGGGTTATTGTGACGACGGACGCCAGCCTACTGGGCTGGGGTGCAGTCTGGAATTTCCTGAAATCACAGGGTTTGTGGACTCAGGAGGAGGCCCTCCTTCCGATATTTATTCTGGAATTAAGAGCGATATTCAATGCTCTTCAGGCGTGGCCTCAACTGGCTTCGGACGGATTCATCAGATTTCAGTCGGACAACATCACGACTGTAGCTTATATCAATCATCAGGGGGAACAAGGAGTTCCTTGGCGATGATAGAAGTTTCCAGGATAATCCGATGGGCAGAGACTCTCTCTTGCCATCTATCAGCGATCTATATCCCAGGGGTAGAGAACTGGGAGGCAGATTTTCTAAGTCGTCAGACTTTTCATCCGGAGGAGTGGGAGCTCCATCCGGAGGTGTTTGCTCAACTGGTTCAGCTATGGGGCACACGAGAATTGGATTTGATGGCGTCTTGTCAGAACGCCAAACTTCCTCGTTACGGATCCAGGTCCAGGGATCCTCAGGCAGTACTGATAGATGCTGTAGCAGTACCCTGGTCGTTCAACCTGGCTTATGTGTTTCCACCATTTCCTCTCCTTCCCCGTTTGATTGCCAGAATCAAACAGGAGAGAGCTTTGGTGATTTTGATAGCACCTGCCTGGCCACGCAGGACTTGGTATGCAGACCTGGTGGACATGTCATCTCTACCACCATGGACTCTGCCACTGCAACGGGACCTTCTAATTCAAGGTCCGTTCAAGCATCCAAATCTACTTTCTCTGCAACTGACTGCTTGGAGATTGAACGCTTGATTTTATCAAAGCGGGGTTTCTCTGATTCGGTCATAGATACCTTGATTCAGGCTCGAAAGCCTGTCACCAGGAAAATCTATCATAAGATATGGCGTAAATATCGCATATCAATGCGTCTGTCATTGTCAATCCCTAAAGAATCTAGGGAATTTTATAAATACTAGGATTTTTCTGTGGCAAACCGTGCTCACTGGAACAGGAGAGCTACTCTTGGTGTTTTTTCTCCATCTCCTGTCCTTATGAGGCTGTCTTTGTCTCATTACTTAGAAATTTAGTTTTGTCACTGTGTCAAGTGCGGCATCTTATTGGTGCGACACCTTATTTGTTCCAATTGGTAGGGACTCCTTTAAGGAGGAGATCCTGAACTGAATTAAGGTTCTTGAACTAGCCTATTCCTTTATTTTTGATGCTACCATGCTAGTCTTTAAGCAGAGAGCCAATATATTTAACTTTGCTGAGCTAGCCTGTGGGGCTTTGTGGCCATTTCATGGTCAGTGGATTTTTCAAAGCTTTTGGCATTTTTCTTACAAGGGTAAGACCTTGTTTGGTCCGGATCTGACAGGAATATTTCTGATAGTTCAGGTATACTAGGATTATGGCATTGGACTTAAGATCCAATTAACATATGTCCGGGTGGGTTTGCACCCCACTTCTGGTACCAGTTTAAAGATTTTCTACCACAAGACGAAAAAGTGGTGAATCTCTCTGTCTTCAATCATGGATATGAGATTTCCCAGATAGGCTGTGGGCATAGTATCTCAGGGTTACTACATGATAGTTTCTTTTCCTGAGCCAGGTTCCTTCTCTCAGGTTTATCGGTACCAGATAACAGTTAGGCAATTTTGTAGTGCTTTTGGAACTTATATTCCCTGTGAGGGATTGTTCCAGTCCTTGTAGGAGAGCAGGATCTAGGAATTTTTATCATATAGTGGACCTTAAGTGCTTCAACAAGTTGTGTCCCAAGGATCATCTCTGGGCACTGGTGTGACGAGCACTCTCTTCTAAGTCTGCTCATGGTGACCATAGTCTTGGAGGATTCTGAGCTTGACTTTTCTGTCAATCTCGTTCAGTTATTAGTCCCTCTGGTATAGCTTAGTGGCTAGCATACTTAGCTGGGAAGCCAAGGGTCGAGAGTTTGAATCCAATCACTGGTGCTGGTTCTTTGTGCTGTGGCTTATTCAGCTGCCCTTTGAAGTTGGAGAAGCTTTTGGTTATCTAAAGCTCCTGGTTCTAAGATCTTTTTTCTTTTACCATGCCATGGTCCTCAGAGGATGCCCTTCCTGACCATAATGGTTCAGGCACTATTTTTTCAACAAGTATTATATGTAATTCTCATACTGAGACCATGTTGTCTTTTTTCATTCCGCGGATGGAAGTAAATTTAAAATTCAGTTCCCTTATTCCAGCTACAGGGGTAGTTTTATTAGGGTCCTTATTAGTTTCCCTTCCTTTGAAAATATTTTGTCAGAGGTCAGAATCTAATGTTTGGCCTTCCAGTGGTTCAATGTATGGAGGTAATGGTATGATGGTTGCTTCTTTGGACATCATTCCTTTGATTGTTTCCATCTATGATTCTGCAGACCGGGGTTCTTGTGGCCCTGTCTCAGAGGATAGATCTGGAGCTGTTGATTCAAGATATTTTCCTGTGGATTGGAGAAGAATTAGTGGTAGAGCACTCGATTAGCTCGTCTGAGGTAGTGGGTTTATTGCCCACATTCTCCAGAATCATTTAGGATTTTCTCAGGAGCATTGGTCTCTGAACACATTCTTCAAGAGACCTTCCTGAGTAATAGTGACCACGGTCGCTAGCCAGTTGGGGTGGTGACTATGGACTTGGGAGGTGTCTATTCTCCCCATTTCCTTGGAGTGAGCATTATCTTCAATGATCTAATGACTTGGCTTCAGTCACTTTATCTGCTGGTCTGGTTTTATTTGAACATTTTCGCAACAGTGGTTACATTAACCGCCTGAGATGAACCGGGAGTTCCTGCAACATGATTGGCATGGATTGTTCGGTGGGCAGATGCTCATTTCAGTGCTTATCATCATTTTTAATTTCAAGAGTGAATTCCGGGAGCGAAGAGTTTCTCAGGCCGCCCTGATTGCTCTGGCGGTTCCTTGGGATTTCAGGCTGGTATACCTGTTTCTTGTCCTTCCATGAGTCATCACTCGTATCACTCAGGAGAGAGTGTTGGTAATGCTAATAGTCTTTGCATGACTTCACAGGATCTGGTATTGTCACGCTCAGCCACTGGGAAGCTCCGGCGGTCCTCTCTGTGTGCTTGATTGGCAGGTAGTCTGAGCCACCCCTTCCTGGTGATGTCACTACCAGGCTTTTAATTCCGGGCTTCCTGTTTCTTCAGTGCCCGTTTGTTTGTTACTCTTTGTGGCTCCTGTGAGGACTTCGCTGTGAAACTCTCTAACTGCTGATTTCCTGTTGCCAAACTCTGCAAAGACTGACTATGCTGGGTTAACCCTCAAACTTCCTGATAACCTGTTTACAAATACTGCAAGTACTGTTTATTCTGTGAAACTCTCAAACTGCATGTTAACCTGTTGCCAAACTCTGAAAATACTGTTTATTCAGTGTAAATCTTCAAACTGCTTGATATCCTGTTGCCAAATACTGCAAGTACTGTTTATTCTGTGAAACTCTCAATCTGCATGATAACCTGTTGCCAATCTCTGCAAGTACTGATTAATCTGTGTTAACCTTCAAACTACCTGATATCCTGTTGTCTAACTCTGCAAGTACTGACTATTCAGTATTAACCCTCAAACTGCCTGATAACCTGTTGCCAAACTCTGCAAGGACTGACTACACAGTGTTAACCCTCAAACTACCTGATATCCTGTTGTCTAACTCTGCAAGTACTGACTATTCAGTATTAACCTTCAAACTGCCTGATAACCTGTTGCCAAACTCTGCAAGGACTGACTACACAGTGTTAACCCTCAAACTGCCTGATAACAAGTTGCCTACTCCTGCATTATTAACTGTTTCTTGTTTTATCCTTCCTCTGTTTGAGTATAAGTGGACTATCCCTGCTCTCCTGATTCTGTGGAGAACATTTCCTGAAACCATTTCCTTACTCAGAAGTCTATTTGGCTGATATCTTGTATTACTTTGGACTCAGGCTAACTCTGCTCCATATCGTGAGTACATTGTTTTTAAATTTAGAGGTTGTCGTGAGGTCACGTCCTGGATTAAACTCAGAGTGCAAGGGTGTTTTTTGAAGTTCGCCCTAGCATTTGGGTCTTCTTCTGGACATTTCCTAACCTGACAGGTATGCAGATCTAGTGGAAATGCCATCTTCTTTTCCTTGTAGACTTTCTCTGAGGAAGGTCCTTCTTCTTCAGTGTCCCTTGTTTCATCCAAATTTTGTTTTTCTGAAGTGGACTACTTTGAGATTGAACGTTTAATTTTATCCAAGAGTGGGATTTTCAGAGTTCATCGAGACCTTGATCCAGGCTAGTAAGCCTGTGACTCGTAAGATCTACTATAAGATTTGGCTTTAATATTTGTATTGGTGTGAATCCAAGGGATTCTCTTGGAGTAGAGTCAGAACCCGAGGATTTTGTCCTTTCTCCAGGATGGTCTAGAGAAGGGTTTGTCAGCTAGAACGCTGAGGGGTCAGATTGCGGCATTGTCTATTTTGTTGCATAGGCATTTGGCGGATGTGCCAGATGTGCAATCATTTTGTCAGGCCTTGGTAAGGATCCGGCCTATGTTAATCCGGTTACTCCTCTCTGGAGTCTTAATCTTGTTCTTAAGGTTTTAAGTCTACACATTCCTTAGATATTAAGTTGTTATCTTGGAAAAAATGTTGTTTCTTCTTGCTATTTCCTCTGCTCGGAGAGTTTCAGAGCTCTCTGCGCTACAGTGTGATTGCGCTTATCTTATCTTTACATTCTGATAAGGTGGTTTTGCGTTCCAAGTTGGGGCTCTTGCCTAGAGTTTTTTTCATTCAAGAATATTAATCAGAAAATAGTTTTTCTTTGTGTCCTAACCATTCTTCTCATAAGGAACGTTAGTTACATGACCTAGATGTTGTTTGTGCGCTGAAATTCTTTCTGCAGACTAAGGACTTTCGTCAGTCTTCTGCCTAATTTGTTTTGTTTTTCTGGGAAACACAAGGGTCGGATAGCTATGGCCACTTCATTTTCTTTTTGGATGAAGAGTGTTATCCATTTGGCCTATTTGACTGCTGGACAGCAAGCTCTAGAGGAATTCACAGCTCTTTCTACAAGGGCTATCTCTTCTTCCTGGGCTTTCAAGAATGAAGCTTCTGTGGAACAGTTTTGCAAGGCTGAAATTTGGTCATCTTTGCATACTTTTTCTGAATTCTATAAGTTTGATTCTTTTGTCTTGGCTGAGGCTTCTTTTGGGAGATGGGTTCTTCAGGCAGTGGTGCCTTCTGTTTACGTTACCTGTCTTGTCCCTCCCATATCATCTGTGTCCTCTAGCTTGGGTATTGATTCCTAACAGAAATTGATGATGATCTGTGGACTCACCGTGTCATTAGAAAGAAAACAAAGTTTATGCTTACCTGATAAATTTATTTATTTCTTGACACAGTGAGTCCACGGCCCATCCTGTTTTTCAGACAGTTTTTCTTTGGTATATAAACCTCAGGCATCTCTACACCTTATATTACTTCCTTTCTCCTATCCCTTTGGTCGAATGACTGGGGGTTGTGGGTAAAGGAGTGGTATTTAAAGGGACAGTCTAGGCCAAAATAAACGTTCATGATTCAGATAGAGCATGTAATTTTAAACAATTTTCCAATTTACTTTTATCACCAATTTTGCTTTGTTCTCTTGGTATTCTTAGTTGAAAGCTTAACCTAGGAGGTTCATATGCTAATTTCTTAGACCTTGAAGCCCACCTCTTTCAGATTGCATTTTAACAGTTTTTCACCACTAGAGGGTGTTAGTTCACGTATTTCATATAGATAACACTGTGCTCGTGCACGAGAAGTTATCTGGGAGCAGGCACTGATTGGCTAGACTGCAAGTCTGTCAAAAGAACTGAAAAAAGGGGCAGTTTGCAGAGGCTTAGATACAAGATAATCACAGAGGTTAAAAGTATATTATTATAACTGTGTTGGTTATGCAAAACTGGGAAATGGGTAATAAATGGATTATCTATCTTTTAAAACAATAAAAATTCTGGTGTAGACTGTCCCTTTAACAGCTTTGCTGTGGTGCTCTTTGCCTCCTCCTGCTGGTCAGGAGTGATATTCCCAACAGTAATTGATGATGATCTGTGGACTCACCGTGTCAAGAAGGAAAGAAATTTATCAGGTAAGCATACATTTTGATTCTTTTTCAACAAGGAATACCAAGAGAACAAAGCACATTTGAAAATATAAGTGAATTAAAAAATGTCTTAAAATTGCATGCTTTATCTGAATCATGCAAGATCAAATTTGACTTTTATATCCCTTTAAAGGGATAGAAAAATTCAAATTACACATTCATGATTCAGATAGAGCATGTAATATTAAAATACTTTTAAATTCACATTTATTATGAAAACCGTCTTTGTTCTTTTGGTATTGTTAGTTTAAAAGCAAATGTACATACAGTATCCTTAGCAGCAGCAATGTTTTATTGATAGCTAGCTGATGATTGGTGGCTACACACATTTTTCTCTTGTCATTGGCTTACCAGATGTGTTTATATAGCTCTCAGTAGTGCATTGCTGCTCTAGAGCTGTCTTTAACTATGTGTTTATATGCAAGACATTTTAGAAAAACTGTCTGGTTAGAGACACTGAAATCTTGTTCTCAAAAACAGTATCCTATAGGTATAAAAAGACAAGTATTTTATAAAGAAAAATAACAATTAAATAACATAAAACTATATATGCAGCTTCATGAAAGGAAACTAGTTTATTTATTAGACAGTGCATGAATAGTTAATACATGTTTAATTAAATATAAAACAACATTTAACATGTCTACACCTGAAAAAGGGGCGTGGTTACAGTTTGGCCAGACATCATCTTTTATGTATTTTAATGCAAGTATAACTTTTTATGCCATTCTAATTTGTTTTATATTTAATAGTTATATGCAGGCCAGCAGCAATACTAAATTGATCTTTAATTTTAGAGGATTGTCTTTCTTGCACTTTTATATCCTTTTAAACAAACTTTACATTTCTACCATTTTTGTCGGTCAGTTCAATTAAATTCCTTTTGTTATATAGACTTGAAATTCCATAGACAATATTGTGAATAGAAAACAGCAGCGATTAGATACAGTATTTCACAAAAGTGAGTACACCCCTCACATTTTTGTAAATATTTTATTATATCTTTTCAGGTGACAGCACTGAAGAAATGATACTTGGCTACAATGTAAAGTAGTGATTGCACAGCCTGTATGATAGTGTAAATTTGCTTTCCCCTCAAAGTAACTCAACACACGGCCATTAATTTCTAAACCATTGGCAACAAAAGTGAGTACACCCCTAAGTGGAAATGTCCAAATTGGGGCTAACGTTTAAATTTTGTCTGTGGCCACCACTATTTTCCAGCACATCCTTAACACTCTTGGGCATGGAGTTCATCAGAGCTTTACAGATGCCACTGGAGTCCTCTTCCACTCCTCCATGATGACATCACAGAGCTGGTGGATGTTAAAGACCTTGCGCTCCCCCAACCTTCAGTTTGAGGATGCCCCACAGATGCTCAATAGGGTTTAGGTCTAGAGACATACTTGGCCAGTCCATCACCTTTACCCTCAGCTTCTTTAGCAAGGCAGTGGTCATCTTGGCATTCATGGTTCCCTCAATGAACTGTAGCTCCCTAGTGCCGGTAGCACTCTTGCAGGTCCAGACCATGACACTCCCACCACCATGCTTGCTGTAGGCAAGACACACTTCTATTTGTACTCCTCACCTGGTTGCTGCCACTCACGCTTGACACCATCTGAACCAAATAAGTTTATCTTGGTCTCATCGGACCATAGGACATGGTTCCAGTAATCCATGTCCTTAAATAAAAAGAGAGAAGCGCTCAACCTGGAAATGAACAATAACATAATAGTTTGTTCTATGGATAGTTACCATCCTAGAAGCATCCTCTTTTTGCTCAATATGTGCCTTTCACAGAGAAGAACTTTCCTGTAGCATATCAGTCTTATCCTGACTTAACAGTACAGAACAGAAATACCAGGCAATCCCTCTCTGAACGAGAAAAATGGCAAAACCCCAGACGTACGTTTCGGCCTAGTGTGGGCCTGAGGTGCAGCCATATCCCTCACACCGAGCAACGGGTCCACGTATGGATTCCCGCATCACACTTAGGGAGACTTCCCTAAGAGTCATAATTTGCATAAATAAAAAGAGAGAAGCGCTCGACCTGGGAATGAACAATAGCATAATAGCTTGTTCTATGGCTAGTTAACACCCTAGAAGCAGAATCTTTTTGCTCAATATTTACCTTTCACAGAGAAGACATTTCCTGTAGAATAACATATTGAGCAACTTTCCTGTAACATATTGAGCAAAAAGAGGCTGCTTCTAGGGTGGTAACTAGCCATAGAACAAGCTATTATGCTTTTGTTCGTTCCCAGGTTGAGCGCTTCTCTCTTTTTATCTATGCAAATTATGACTGTTAGGAAAGTCTCCCAAAGTGTGATGCAGGAATCCAAACGCGGCCCCGTTGCTCAGTTTGCCTAGAGGGATATGGCTGCACCTCACTGACGAGGCCCACACTAGGCCAAAATGTACATCTGGGGTTTTGCTGTTTCTCTCGTTCAGAGAGGGATTGCCTGGTATTTTGGTGCTGGACTGTACTGTTAAGTCAGGATCAGACTGATATGCTACAGGAATGTTCTTCTCTGTGAAAGGCACATATTGAGCAAAAAGAGGCTGCGTCTAGGATGGTAACTAGCCATAGAACAAGCTATTATGCTTTTGTTTGTTCCCAGGTTGAGCGCTTCTCTCTTTTTATCAATCCATGTCCGTAGTCTGCTTGTCTTCAGCAAACTGTTTGCGGGCTTTATTGTGCATCATCTTTAGAAAAGGCTTTCTTCTGGGACTGCAGCCATGCAGACCAATTTGATACAGTGTGTGGCATATGGTCTGAGCACTGACAGGCTGACCCCCCACCCCTTCAACCTCTGCAGCAATGCTGGCAGCACTCATACATTTATTTCCCAAAGATAACCTCTGGATATGATGCTGAGCACATGCACTCAACTTCTTTGGGACCATGGTGAGGCCTGTTCTGAGTGGAAACTGTCCCGTAAAACCGCTGTATGGTCTTGCCCACCGTGCTGCAGCTCAGTTTTAGGGTCTTGGCAATCCTTTTATAGCCTAGGCCATCTTTATGTAGAGCAACAATTTTTTATTCAGAGAGTTCTTTGCCATGAGGTGCTATGTTGAACTTCCAGTGACCAGTATGAGAGAGTGTGAGAGCGATAACACCACATTTAACACACCTGCTCCCAATTCACACCTGAGACCTTGTAACACTAACGAGTCACATGACATTGGGGAGGGAAAATGGCTAATTGGGCCCAATTTGGACATTTCCACTTAGGGGTGTACTCACTTTTGTTGCAAACGGTTTAGACATTAATGGCTGTGTGTTGAGTTATTTTGAGGGGACAGCAAATTTACACAGTGTTGTCACATGAAAAGATATAATAAAATATTTTCAAAAATGTGAGGGGTGTACTCACTTTTGTGAGATACTGTATATAAAATACATAAAAGACATTACTTGACTCATACTGCTGCTTTAGTATTATTTTGAGGACAAGTTTCAGGCTCTTCATATTTGAATTTAAAAGCTTTTGAAGCTACCCTCAGATACTAAGGGGTCAATTTATCAAAGGCTTCACAAGCCTTTTGACCCACTACGGCTGCAGGTTCTCACAAAAGAACCTGCACGCCGTATTTAACAAGCAGCGGTCATCAAACCGCTGCTACCCTAATCTTTTGCCACCTCTACAGCTCCTGCCTTTGCATAATTAGCTGTGCGCGGGCAGAGGGCGGGATTGCACGCTAGCGCAAAATAGCGCTTGCTTAATATGCTGACTTCCGCCAGGGAAAGTATGTGCGCCCCTGTCCGTTTATTAAATGCAACAACACAAATGTTCTGTTGCTAATACAATTTTTTCTAAATTTTCCCTTAAAGGTACACTGAACCCAATTTTTTTCTTTTGTGATTCAGATAGACCATGCAATTTTAGCAACTTTCTAATTTACTTCTATCTCTTGGTATCGTTATTTGAAGAGCAAGAAAAGTTTAGATGCCGGCCCATTTTGGTGAACAACCTGGGTTGTTCTTGCTGATTGTTGGATAAATTCATCCACAAATAAACAAGTGCTGTCTAAGGTTCTGCACTTTTTTCAAATAAAGATAGCAAGAGAACAAAGAAAATTGATAGGAGTAAATTAGAATGTTGCTTAGAATGTCATGCTCTATCTGAATCACAAAAGAAAAAAATTGGGTCCAGTGTCCCTTTAAGGTTTATTAAATGCAAATTAACCATCTTGCCATGCAGACACACAACAGATCAATATGTTTGTTATTACCAGTGTTGTGCATTTTACACATCACTAAATGTTCATACCTACACACAATGCAAATAGCCTACTATATGATGCATAATACACAAACACACATTTTAATTTTAGTTTATATACAAGAAAAAAGTGGAGTAAATAAGTATATGAGGAGAAAGAAGGGGCAGTAAACGAATATACTCCCTATACATTTTGCTGAGGCTACCTGGGATGGGGAGACTGGTTGCTTAGTCGGAGAGAACTAAGGCTGGAATCACTGCAAACAAGTGGATGAATTAATAGTTTAGAGGCCGGACTGAGTGGAGGGTTTGCAGAGGTAGGCATGTAGTTTACAGATTGGAGAGTAGTTACAGAGACAGACTATGGGGCCGATTTACTATGTCCCGAATAGGGCCAATTCACCCTATTTCCGTGCGAATACGATCAGGTTTATTGACACACACACCCACCTGCAGGGGGCAGCATTGCACAAGCAGTTCACTAGGACTGATTGTGAAATGCTGAATGCCGACAACGTATTTTGTCCGCATTCAGCGATTTCTGTCGGACATGATACGCTACAGCATATCATGTCCGACAGACATTAGTAAATCGGCCCCTATATGCTCTCTCCAGTGGACCTGGATTATGTGTGACTGGTGTGAGCTCTGTACTCCTAAGAATGCATGGTGTATAAGTAGCATATACATTTTGCAAGAATGCTTTTAACAATGTTATACATTGTGCAAATACTGCTGCCATCTAGTGCTCAAAATAATTCTTGCAGAGCTGCTGCTATTTAGTCCAGACTCATGAACAGTACCTACCTAGGTATTCTCTTCAACAAGGAATACCATGAGAATGAAATTTGAGGTATTGAAGTAAATTGTCCCTCTAACCCCTTTGTTATGAGGAATTTCAGAAAAAAACGTACCCAAAATACCGGAGAATTTTTATCATTTTTGGTATCTCTCCATTTAAACAGAATTTTTTTATTTATTTACCTATTAAAACTATATGTATATTTCTATATTTTTAATTGAAATATTTCTTTATTAATTAAGTCACATCTGCAAAAATAAAGGAATACATGGGAACAATAGAACATGTACCCGAAAGCAACATACAATATAATCTTTATCATTCCAAGCTAGGCGTCTACCCAACCTTGATATAAGTGGGTGAGAATGGAGGAATCTAAACGTGGAATGTCTGAGACATCCCAGTGCTCATCTAAATAGGTACCATAACCATTGTATATTTCTTCTATTGAGTCATTGTCCCTTTTTTTGGTGCTTAATTTTCCTTCTCCATTTCAGGTGGAAGCATATTTACCACTTCTCCTCTCTCCCTTTGCACAGTCACCATCTTCGGGGACAGGGTCCCCCAGCACAGATACCATCAAAAGTCACTTTTACCCTTCATCCCCTCCTATAGTTGTAATTTACTTCTGTGATTTTAATGTAACAGAAAAAAACAAACTTTTAAAACTAAACAATGTATAACAACTGTGTGGTCTTTATTCTGTGGTATTCTACATTGGAGTCGAATTAAAGCTAAATACCTCCTTTTCTAGGAGTGATTGGGGTATAACATATCCTATCTCAAGGTTCCTAAAACCAAAATTTATAAGTCTTGTCCGAAATGCACTGTGATGTAATTCCCCTTCTAATGTGTATTTCTCTCCTCCTGCTGCATAATCCAATAGAACCATATCTTAGTAAATTGCTCTCTAGTCCCCTTAATGGTAGCTGATAGTTCTGACATACTATATATATATATATTTAATTTTGTCTAAAACTTCCTGCCACTCTGGAGCTTCCTCCTTGCAATGTCTGGCAATACAAATTCTAGTTGCTGTACAAAGAGTTTTGATAAATGTGTTAATTGCCACACCGAAGGGGGTAAGCTCATGGTTTAGAAGAGATTGAGCTACATTCAGGGAGACAGGTTCTTGTAGAATCTGGCCTAATAGTTTCTGTAACTTATCCCAAACCACCCTAACCATAGGGCAATTCCACCACATGTGTAGATAGGTTCCTATTTGTCTACAACCTCTATAACAGTGGCTTGTACGCTCCCTGGTAAAATGGGAGGCTTTCTCCGGTGTGAGGTACCATCTGAAAACTGTTTTAATACATTTCTCCTTTAAATCAGCTCCTGTCAGCCCTCTACCCGAGTCGTATAAAATTTGATTCCATTTGTCTTTTGGTAGGTCTAATCCAGTATCTCTTATCCATTTATGTATAAGTGATGAGTTATCAATGGACTTTGCTTCCTGAAAAGTTATATATAATGGAGATCAACTTTTTTTGTCTCGTGGGAGTAGTACATATGCGTTCTAGTGTAGTATATGTTTGTAGTGGCCACGGGGAACAATATTTATATAAAGCTGAGGATATCTGGAGATAAAAATACATTGCAATTTCAATGGTTGAATTCTGTCTTGTATCTGAGTGTAAGACTGAATCCTTCCACCGTCTAAAAAATCTGCCACTTCATATAGCCCCTTATTGAACCATTTCCCCATTTGTTGATGTGAATCTGGGTGCAGGAGGCACTTCAGAGGAATAATATGTGATCTCAAGTGAAGTAGTGCCAGAGATCCCGTTAGGGATTTCCATAACCTTACCGTTTCAATAGTGAGAATTGAACTATAATATGGTTTGTCTTGTTTTTGTGTAGTGTCCCATAATATATCTGCTGGGTTTTCATATCCCCCCAAGTCAGCTTCTATTCTAGTCCAGAGGATGTTTTTATTATTACTTAATAAGGATGCCTGTGATATTCTCGCTGCTCGGTAGTAGTCATTTAGGTTTGGAAAACCCACCCCTCCCATGTGCCTATGCAGTGTTAAAGTATGTGAAGCGATTCACGCCTTTCTATCTCCTCTCAAATAATTATTTATGATTGATTGCATCTTAAACAGCTCTGACTTAGAGACTGCAACTGGCAAAGCTCTGAAAAGATATAAAATCCGGGGACTTACAGCCTCCCATAAAAAGAAAATCTTTATGTTATCCATTTTCACAAAACTTTATCAATTGATTTAATCAAAGGGAGATAGTTGAGGTCATATAGATTTGTATAGGTGTCAGCTATTTTAACCCCAAGATAGGTAATGGCTTTTTTGACCCAAGTCAAATCAAAGTTAGTTTTAATTAATTTCCTGGTATGTTGTGGCAAAGCTAAGGGTAAGGCTTCGCATTTATCTAAATTGATCTTATAACCCGAAATCAAGGAAAAGTCATGCAAAATCTGGTATAAATTTGTGAGGGACATCAAAGGCTTAGTCAAAGTTAATAAAACATCATCAACAAAGAGCGAGAGTTTATGGTCTAAGTTTTTCAGTTTAACTCCTGTTATTTCTGGGGTGTTCCTAATGCTTGCCGCAAGTGGTTCAATGCAAAGAGCAAATAAAATTGGTGACAGAGGGCAGCCCTGCCGCGTACCATTAAGGATATTGATGGTTCTCGATTGGAAGCCTGCCGCCCTGATGATGGCCGTTGGGGTGGAGTAGATTCCCTTCAGAGCTCTCATGAAATCCCCAATAAAGGGACAGTCTAGGCCAAAATAAACTTTCATGATTCAGATAGAGCATGTAATTTTAAACAATTTTCCAATTTACTTTTATCACCAATTTTGCTTTGTTCTCTTGGTATTCTTAGTTGAAAGCTTAACCTAGGAGGTTCATATGCTAATTTCTTAGACCTTGAAGGCCACCTCTTTCAGATGGCATTTTAACAGTTTTTCACAACTAGAGGGTGTTAGTTCACGTATTTCATATAAATAACACTGTGCTCGTGCACGAGAAGTTATCTGGGAGCAGGCACTGATTGGCTAGACTGCAAGTCTGTCAAAAGAACTGAAAAAGGGGCAGTTTGCAGAGGCTTAGATACAAGATAATCACAGAGGTTAAAAGTATATTATTATAACTGTGTTGGTTATGCAAAACTGGGAAATGGGTAATAAAGGGATTATCTATCTTTTAAAACAATACAAATTCTGGTGTAGACTGTCCCTTTAAAACACATTTCAGTTAAGATGGCTTCCATATATGTCCAGTCCACCCTGTCATACGCCTTCTCCGCATCCAGGGTAAGGAGCAGAGAAGGCGTCCCAGTACCCACCAGATAATCCACCAAAGCTAAAGTTCTCCTTACATTATCTGGAGCCTCCCTTTCTGTCACAAAACCCACCTGGTCGAAGTGGACTAGCTGCGGGATGATTGTCTTCATTTTCTTGGCCAAGACCTTGGTTAAAATTTTAATGTCCTGATTGATCAGTGAGATCGGTCTATAACTTTGGTACCTCTCAAGTTTCTTACCCGCTTTAGGAATTACCACTATTTTGGTCCTTAATAGATCTGTTGATATCTCCTTACCCTGCATGACATTGTTACAACATTTCTGCAGATAGGGGACTAATTCTGCCTTAAACAATTTATAGTACTCCCCGGGATAACCATCTGGTCCCGCTGCTTTACCTGATTTCAAATCTTTTATTGCCAACAATATTTGCTGCTCATTAATTTCAGCATTCAATCCTTCCCTCTCCTGCTGATCCACTTTATTTAGTTTGGCTCTGTTCAGGAACCGCTGAAGTAGTTCTTGTGTATATGGGGACCACTCCACTTTACGACCATCATACAGGAATGCGTAATAGTCTGCAAATGTATCTGCTATTTCTTGCGGATGTGAGGTGTGTGTGCCATCTGATTTTTGTAAACCGGGATAGAAAAGTTCTTAGTTCTTTCTCTAAGTTTATGAGCAAGATATTTGTCTGGTTTGTTTGAATATAAGTAGTAGTGGGCTTTTAGCATTTGGATAGCTTTAATTGACTTGTCGTCCAACATTTTAGCAAGAGTTTTCCTTTTAGCTTGGAGTAACTGAAATGTTGTGGCAGATGTTGGTTCTTTTTCTCTAGTATATTTATTTTGCTTTGAAGCTTATCTGTTTTAACTCTACTCTTTTTATTAGCTATTGATTCCTCCTTAATAATCCACAAAGATAGGGTTTGTGAGCTGCCCACATGTTAATCATGTTATTAGTTGTACCCATGTTCAGTCACCAGTATTCTTTTAGAGCTCTGACTATTTTTAAATGTGTGGGTTGGAATTTTAGTATGGTCAGGTCAAACGTCCATGAACGCTGCCTATGTATGTTTAGTATGCCTGTCATCTCTAATTGAACAATGGAGTGGTCAGACCACACACAAGGTTTTATTGATGATGAAATGATATTAGATGTCAATATTTGTCTTACAAAAATATAATCCAGTCTGGAATATGTTATGTGCATTTCAGTAGAATGTATAGTTCGTAGTGATTCCATATTTGGCTTCCCAGGAGTCTATTATATTATGCATTGATAAGTAATCTTTAATTGTTTTTACCAAATTATATGGTGGAAAAATATATCTTGCTTTTCATTAGGGGCATATACATTACAGAGAGTGGCTTGTGTATTTTGGATGCGACCCTTGACTATAAGATATCTACCCATGAGGTCCTTATTACCTCTTCAGTATTAAAATGTAGAGACTGGTATAGAAGGATAGATACCCTTCTTTTTTTCGAGTCTGTAGTCAAATGATATGAGAGATTAAAGTGTCTAGACCAATATTTGGGTAAAACCTCATTAGTAAAGTGGGTTTCCTGTAGCATAACAACATCTGCTCTCGCCTTAGTGTATTGGGTTATTGCTGTCCTGCGTTTAACATCAGTATTGAGTCCTCTCACATTATGTGAGATGATTCTAATAGATTGAGCCATAATATGTATCCTTCCAGACTATCTAAATCTTTTAAACCCCCTCACACTTCCAATGTAGAACCACATACCACAAGTACACACTAATCTATAACATGAAATAATAAAAAACAAATTTAACATGAGATTACAAAGAAAAAATGTCAAATATGAGTCATGCACCCTTCCATTTTGTAAAAACATCATAGAAAAATCTTTTAAACAAAACAAGTAGAAAAACTTTTGTGCAGTGAGTGATCTTATATTGATACATTAAATATAGCATAGGTGTCATATGAATCATAGAAAATTACATTAACAGCAACGTTAAACTCCTAGACTCTCATCTCAATCATTTGGCAGTCCCATGGAGCATTAGTGAGTCTATCTCTAAATGTAGCTGCGAGTTTCAGCTATATATAAAGGTATGCATTAAACTATTTGACCCGTCAATGGTTATAACTTAAGCTTCTTTTACCTCACCCCTTGTGGGGTTTTTTTAAAAAAAAAAAGCTCAGAAAGAATTCAGTTACCAAAGACCTGAATCCTAGTTTTTTTCACTATGTGGACAAACAAAAGAACTGTTATACTTATCTGAAGTTCGTCTCAGGACATGGATCTGTCAGATGACCTCCATCTTGACAAAAGTTCAATAAGAGGCTCAAGTCTTCTGCTTTTTCTTGGAGATCCTCGTCCAGCTCTGTCTTTGTGAAGTACTACGGGATTTGGTGGGGCCCTCCTCCCCCCCTCCCGGTTGAGAAGGGGGAAGTCTGGGAACCTCCAAGCCTAGATGATTACATATTTCTGGGATATCCTTTGCTTCTCTTAAGGTGTATGTTGTACCACTGTGAAGTATATGCAGTGCAAAAGGAAAACCCCATCTATAAGTGATTTGATTTTTCCTTAATAACATCATGAGTGGCCTCAATGCACCTCTCTTCTGTAAGGTTCTGGAGCAAAGGTCTTGAAAAAATTGAATAACTGTCCTCTGAAATTTGAAGGTCGGGTTCTTCCTGGAAGCAGCCAGGATAGCTTCCTTTTCCCGAAATTTGAACATACAAACTATAACATCCCTTGGGGGGGGCTTCTCCATTGGGTCTCGCTCTTAGGGCTCTTTGTACCCTCTCCATCTGGAACATGTTCTCCTCCGCTACTCCTGTGATAGCTTGGAATAGTTGCGTCAGATAGGTCTCCAAATTAGTCGCAGTGATATCTTCAGGTATACCCTTCAGCCTGATGTTACACCGGCGGCTACGGTTTTCGAGATCCTCCATTTTATCTTGAATAAGTTCTATTTCTTGTTGGTGTGAGAGAACCTGCTAAGATACTGTATTAACCTCCTCCCTGACAGAATCTTCGTTATCCTCCAAGGAGGCAACACATGTGCCTAGCTCTTGGATATCTTGTTTAATGTCCGCAAAGCTGTTAGTCACGGTTTGCTGCATTGTATCCATTTTCTCCCATAATTTATCAAAATTATGTGATATATATTGCTTCAAAATTAACTTCTTAAGATCTGCCTTTGTGACAGGGGTAAGGTTGTCTTGTAATGAAATGGAGTGAGAGTCAGAGTCAATATCATCATCTTGCAAGGTATTTTGAGTGTCAACAGATCTATCACCCTTAGAGGATTTAAAGAAAATGCTAGCTGTGTGTGCTTTTCCACCTTGTGGCTGTTTGTTCTGCTTCCTTGTTGCCATCTTTTGGGTCATATCATTTGTCCAGCCGGACAGTGATTTGACGGTTTTACCGTTTCTGTGCTGTGATAGGGTATACCTCTCTTATAATCTCCTCTGCTTCTTTAGGCCTCACATGCCCCCAAAGGCATATATATATATATATATATATATATATAATCTCAACTGTATCCCCAAAATAGCTTTCTCATTTATAAGATGTAGTGAGGATATATGATTGCTTTTTAATAGGAGCTGATTTATATTACGCTTACTTCATCTATATATATATGTTATGGGGAAGCCCTGTTAAAATATTGGCCATCAATTATGTAAATTCCTGTATTAAAGCTGACAGGCTGTCCACAAATGTAATGCTGTGTGTACCCAAGCCCCTCTGTTATAAGGGCCTTCTCGGCAGGATCTATACATTTTATTGTAGCCTGTATTAGGCAATCGCTTTGTGTCCTTTTGCTGCAGTGTACACAAATAAGGTACTCACTGTTTATAGTATTTCAATCCCCATCCACTGCATATCCTCAGCCTCTTATATTTGTTCAGCTCCCCACGGTCTGGCCGGTATCACCACATGACTTGTTAAAATGGCGTTGACACTTCCAGCTTTGCTGTGGATATATGCTGCGACTCGACCAGGGACGCAGGGAAATCGGCTCTGCCGCTGTCACTAGTCACTCTGAGGTTCAGAGCATCTCTGGGGTCTGGTTGCGAGTTAATCCACTAATCAAGCAGCCTGCAAAGCCTTCTATGCTTGATACACTGCACGGAGCTTCTCCACTATGCACCCGACTCCATACTCCTTTACGCTCCGCCCCTTTCTATATTTTTTAAGTAGACATCCCAAGGTATTGATCTAGGCCCATTTTGGTATATTTCATGCCACCATCTCACCACCATCTCACCACCAAATGTGATCATAAAAAAAAAAAAAAGTTAACTTTTTCACAAACTGGTTTCTCACTGAAATATTTTACATATTGTTTGTGCAATCATGACACAAATGATTGTGAAAGCATTTCTGGGATCCCCTTTTGTTCAGAAATAACAGACATGCATGGCTTTGCTATTGGTTTTTGGTAATTAGAAGGCTGCTAATTGCAGCTGCGCACCACACTTTTACTATTCCTGGCCCTGAAAGGGTTAATCATGTAACTTGTAAGGTTAATTTTAGCTGTATAGTAGAGATTACCCTGACCTCTCCCCGCCTCCTGATCTCTCCCATGCAGCTTCCCCCACCCATTTATTATTATAATTATTAGTTTTTTAATTATTTTTTCTGCAGTGTAGTGACCCCTCCCACCCCCTGATCCCTCCCAAGCAGCTCTCTAAGCCTCCACCCTCCCACTAATGGCAGCCATCTTTGGTACTGGCAGCTGTCTGCCAGTACTTATATTATAGATATTTTAAATTGTATTTGTATTTTTCTGTTTTGTTTTCTGTAATGTAGTGGTCCCCCCACCTGCCCTCTCCCTGTGATCATAACATATGGCATCCCCATCTCCCCATTCCACCCATATTCTGTAGTGCAGTGCCCCATTGCTCCCTCTCCCTTTAATTTTTTTTTTCTGTACCATAGGGCCCCCTCTACTATTGGGCCACCCACCCGCCTCCCGCTTTCCCTCCCTCCTCTGCTGTTGGCACCAGCAGATGATTGTTACAGATATTGACACCCATAGTGTCACTGTCTGTAACAATCTTGCATCTGCTTTCAAATTGAAGCGAAG
This sequence comes from Bombina bombina, assembly GCF_027579735.1. Taxonomy (NCBI): domain Eukaryota; kingdom Metazoa; phylum Chordata; class Amphibia; order Anura; family Bombinatoridae; genus Bombina; species Bombina bombina. Next base: position 332,610,971 of record NC_069503.1, read on the forward strand.
CACCGATCGTGCTCAGCTACCATATGAAGACAGATGCCTGCAGCTCAGGAACAGCAGTTCTCGGCTGTCACTTCATTATGATAGGCTTCGTACTGCATGACATAGATCGATTTCATTTTCTCTTTGGAGTTAATGACAATGGATGATTATAAATGAGGTATTTAAGATAGCAAGTTTTGAAACACTATTGGCCAATTTGTTTTAAAAGGATTTATTGGAAATTGCAATAATTTCATGCTATAGAAACAAAGAGATTTCAGAAATGTTATTGTTTTACACGCAATGCACTGTAAACAAAGTTGTTGGGGTTTTTTGTGTTTTTTTTTTTCAAGTGTAGTTACATTACTTGGAAATTAATACAAAAAAATTAAAATAACAAAAATAATAAATAAGCATTCTTTTTGTACATAAAGTATTTTATATTATCATTCATAGTGCAGACTTAAAGGGACATTATAGTGCAAGAATGACACTATAATTTGCAGTACTCCCTTTTAAACACATAGACGTGCAGGGTTAAAAATGCTAATATTACATGCTCTAAATGTGTCCCTTTAATTCTATTTGTGTATTTTAACATGTTCAAAGACTGCTGTGGTTTCCTGTAGTATTCTCAGTCAATATTCAACACTCTATTTTTAATCATAAATTTCCATTCAGATCAAGTAAGGTTGTTGATCCACTGATGTATAGGCAGCCAAACTAGCCTTTTTAATTCAGTAGTAGTTACAGCCACCTGTGATAAAAGTCTGTTTAATAAAACAGCATAGGCTCTCACAAATCTACTTCAAGGTGCGGAAAACACCAGATATAAATATTAGATACATTTTATATAAGTCTATATGTGTGTGTGTGTGTGTTTATGTATGTCTATCTATCTATCTATCTATCTATCTATCTATCTATCTATCTATCTATCTATGTGTGTGTGTTTGTATGTATGTGTGTGAGCAGGACCTGACTGGGAACAAAAATAGGCTCAGGCATTTAAAGGCCTAGGTAGCCATTATAAACCAGAACTCTCATTCTGCAACACCTTTGCTTAAAGGGACACTGAACCCAAATTTTTTCTCTTGTTATTCAGATAGAGCATGCAATTTTAAGCAACTTTCTGATTTACTCCTATTATCAATTTATCTTTGTTCTCTTGCTATCTTTATTTGAAAAAGAAGGCATCTAAGCTAAGGAGCCAGCCAATTTTTGGTTCAAACCTTGGACAGCACTTGTTTATTGGTGGGTGAATTTATCCACTAATCAGCAAGAACAACCCAGGTTGTTCACAAAAAATGGGCCGGCATCTAACCTTACATTCTAGCTTTTCAAATAAAGATACCAAGAGAATGAAGAAAATTTGATATTAGGAGTAAATTAGAAAGTTGCTTAAAATTGCATGCTCTATCTAAATCACAAAAGAAAAAAAATGGGTTCAGTGTCCCTTTAAGGTACTTTCTGCTTTATAAAATAGGCAGACTGTAAAAACTTTCCTAATGTTACTCATATTAAGAGAGGGTGTAAATAGCAGGAAGGCCCACATAAGAGCCCTGCCCACCGGGCATTTGCTTTGTATGCCTTATGGCCAATCCTGGCCTGTGTGTGTGTGTATATATATGTATGTATAATATTTTAAACTAATTTCCCAATAAAAGTGATCCCACGTTTGTATGTTCTTGTAGTTAGCACTAATCACAGGAATTTCTGGTTGTGTATTTGTGTCATGGGAATTCAAACATTGTGCATGTGCAACTGCTAATAAGCTCGCACACATACTACAGTGTTATCTATGTTGTGTTAGCAAAGATAAGGAAGCTGTTCTTTTTAAAATAAAAGCAACATTTGATTAAATAATTTACAAATGTCAGAGGAATTCTTTTTTAAATCCAAAACGTTTATATATTTTACGTAAAAAAAAATAATTTGATAAATTATTGGCAGCCATGCAATCCATCATATACGGATAGTGATCTTTTTTTTTGTGTTTTTGTTTTATATTCTAAGCCTTTACAATTCGTTTGAATAGCTTCTATTTGAATTAAAGGGCTATAATAGTCAAAAAATGACAAGCTCTAATTTGTTAGAGCATGCCAGCATGCCATTTTAAAACTATTGACCCTACTTTACAGTGTGTTTAACCTCTGCAAAGGGATTAGAACATTGTATAAGTTCCACTCAGAACCTGCAGTTTTCCCACTCAGATGTGCAACTAACACTGCTGATTGTATTAGCGCCAGTTTCCACTTGGGACAAGCAGTGCTCCTTCATTGTAACAACGCCATTGAAACAAGATCTCTCTTAAAAACATAGATGTCAAGTTATATACCAAGCATTTTTGTCTGAGGTTGCTGAACATTTTGTCTGGGGTTGCCATTTCCCATTTACTGAGGAGAATTGCCTGGTAAATCGGGACTGGACTGACTTGTTAGGCGGATCAGACTGATATACTTCAGAAAAGTTTTCCTCTATGAAAAGCACAATTGGGCTAAAAGAAGTTACTCCCAGGTAGTAACTAGACCATAGAACAAGCCACTGAGCTGTTGTTTGTTCCTGGCAGACTACTTCTCTTTCTGCATGCCAATGACATCATTGCCAGAACTTTAATCACTGATATCTTGCTTTGGTAAACATCATCATCATTATAGGTTTGATTATTCCAACAATGAGACTTTGCACTAAACTTTCCAGATAAGCTATTGGTCTCCCTGAAGTCGTAGTACCTTTTTAATTCCTCTTCACTGAAACACCTAGTAGTTTATTTATTGCATGACCACACTAATGTTATCCCTTCAATTATTTTCCCTGCTTCTACAATCATTGTGTACAACCTTAGATTGATGGAATTCCCTGAGATTTCATGGATGGGCCATATAGCTGCTCTTAAGATGACTATCCTGGCCAAACGTTTGCATTTATTTCAATGTCTCCATGTGTTGGTTCCAAAAGCCACATTGCTTTAATTTGAAAGATCCTTTATTTCTTACGATTAGTATGGCAAAATCTTCCAAATTGTGCTTGCTACACTTCAAAAATGAATCCTTTCTGAATTAGCATTTCCTAATATCTTTAATCACAATAGTGTTGCTATGAAAAAAGAACAGGTCCTTTTAGACCTTAATTTAGATTGTTGTATCTAGGAGTTACCATACTCATATTTTGAGATTGTTTGTCTCATTTAGAGAGGGTAAGCGGGGTTTCAAATGTAGGTCTTAGTTTACTCCATTGGTGGCTTACTTTGTCAGTTCAGTGATTATGTAGTCTGTGGGAGTTACTAAATTAGAATATTTATATTTTGGCAACCAGCATGGACCCTATATAGACAATAACAATTCCTGAAGGCTTTTCAGTTTGACTATGTCTAAATTTGTAGACTTTTTCAGGTTTCTGGGTTCCCTAGAACTTCCCTTAGTCTTTTGATACTTTGGTTTTACTTTGGTTTTATCTATAGAATATAACTAGCTAAAATCTTTACTTTCTATTGGGCACAGGTCATTTTTAATCTAGATTATCTCTATAAAATGGAAAGTTTGTATTGGGTTAGATAATGTCGCATTTTCCATGAGATTTTGTAGCCATGGTAAAATGAATATTTTTACTTTTTATCTGCTTTTTTTTTAACTTCTATCTTCTGTGGACATTGTCTAGCAGAACATGATCTTGCTTTTTTTTTTCTATGAGGCAGAGCGAAAGTGAAGATTTTCTTTCTTTTTCTCCCTTTTCCATCCCTGTTGTCTTGTTTGGTTTAATTCCACATCATTATGAATCTTTGCTTTTATGACTGAGAAATGCCTTATGGTGCCATAGTTTAGAATTCTGTCTAGAAATGTCTCTTTGCTACTCCTACGTATTGTCATTGAATTAGCCTCTTTAACAGGATTGAGCCCAATGGCAGGGTTAACAGAAAACTGGGCAGATTGCAATATAAATAATGATAACCATCTTATGTCAGATGACTGTATTATTAAAAGCAATGCTTTGTTGCTCTCTGTATCTAAGATCATAATAATGTGGTGTCTTTCACCAGTAAATGTAACTTGAGAGAAAATAAAAAAAAATGGTATAAACTCAAATATTTAAGAGAGGGTGTGAGAGAGAGTGAGATGGTAGAGATATATGGGAATGCTAGTGGGAGAGATATAGGTAAAGAGCATGAGAGGAGAGTGATAGGTGGATAGACAGGGAAAATGATAGTGAGAGAGAGAGGAAGAGTACAAGTGGGAGAGACAAGAAGAGTGATAGTGGGAGAGACAGGAAGAGTAAAAGTGGGAGAGACAGGAAGAATAATAGTGGGAAAGACAGGTAAAGTGATAGTGGAAGCGACAGGGAGAGTAAAAGTGGGAGAGACGGGAGTAGTGACAGTGGAAAAGAATGAAAAAGTGATAGTGTGAGAGACAGAATCATTTTGAGAGAGTCAGAGAGGGTAAAGTGGGAGAGACAGGAAGAATGATAGTGAGAGGGACAGGAAGAATGATAGTGGGAGAGACAGGAAGAATGATAGTGAGAGGGACAGGAAGAATGATAGTGGGAAAGACGGGGGTAGAGTGATAGTGGGTGTGGTGGAGCGAGTGATAGAGTAAGAGTACATAATAGAGGGAGAGACAGGGAGGGTGATAGTGGGATTTATGGAGTGTGATAGAGGAAGAGTACATAATAGAGGGATAGACTTGGAGGGTGACAGTGGGCGTGCTAGAGGTAAAATGATAGAGGGGTTAAAAGACAAAAATAAAGAAATAAGACCAACCAAAATTAGAACGAAAAAAATGGAAAAGTTCCTAATAGAACAAAGTTAGGGACAAATGTGGAATAAAAACTACAACTCCAAAGGAATCAAGTTCTATGTCTAAGTGGTTGGGGTGGTTCAGGGGTATGGGGGGAATGTGAATGTGACAAGACAGATGAGAACTATTTAGCTAATTCTCAACATACCACAAATGCGTATAGCTTCAAATGAGGGAGACAGGATATTGGGGGGAGTTTTTTTTTATATGCAATACATATGCACCACATTGACAGGCAGATATAGGTACTTCTGCAAGACAAAATAATGACATAAATATAGCTAAATCGTTACTCATTTAAAGGTTGCTTCAGAATGATGAACATATTTTATTTCACTAATTGTATTAACAAAATGTCCTGCAAGATAAAAAAATGCTACTGTACCTTCTAGTGAATGGGTTATTTCCCCCTACTGTAGCACCTTGCATACAGTGGAAAGAGTGTGGCAAACTAGGCAGAGGAATCTTGCTCGTTGGAGTTATACAAATATAATTAATGCTGTCATAATGTATCTCAACCCCAAGACTCTTCATTCATCCTATTGTTTTAAAATGTTTAATTAGTTTACCAGTTTTAATAATGAGACCTAGTTCTGAAGTTTTTCCGTGTAGATGGTTCTCTGGTAACCTAATCCTAATAGCTGCCCTCATCTAACTCCACACTAACATCATTCCCACCTTTGCAGTCCCCACCTCCTGTTTCTCACCCTCCTACCCATCTATATTGTAAGTTCCCACAGGAACAGAGCCCTTAAAGGGACACTGAACCCAATTTTTTTCTGTTTTAATTCAGAAAGAGCGTGCAATTTTAAGCAACTTTCTAATTTACTCCTATTATCAATTTTTCTTCATTCTCTTGCTATCATTATTTGAAAAATAAGGCATCTAAGCTTTTTTTGTTTTCAGTACTCTGGGCAACACTTTTTTTATTGGTGGATGAATTTATCCACCAATCAGCAAGGACAACCCAGGTTGTTCACCAAAAATGGGCCGGCATCTAAACTTACATTCTTGCATTTCAAATAAAGATACCAAGAGAATGAAGAAAATTTGATAATAGGAGTAAATTAGAAAGTTGCTTAAAATTTCATGCTCAATCTGAATCATGAAAGAAACATTTTGGGTACAGTGTCCCTTTAATTCCCCCTTTATTTGTTTGTTAAACTTTGTCTGGTGTTTTTTATATTGTATTGTACTGTACTTTTATCTTTGTACCTATGGACAGCGTTGCAGAATTTGTTGGCGCTTTATAAATAAAGAATAATAATAAATATTTTAACTACTAGTCTAGTTGTATCTCTAGATGCTATGGATGCTGTCTGTAAAAGATGTCATTAATGTGTTTTATGTGTCTATTTCACAGGTCTTTTGTCTGCAGTTCCTCTGGCATCTAAAAGAGACTCTACATTCGACTCAGGTTAGTAATGATAATGCTTTATATTGCTATATCTGCTGTCCTGTATTTTTGATGCTGTTTTTTGCTAAATCTTATAATGCTGTAAATGAGTGATTCCCAGACAGACTTTTTGAACACACTATCACAGAAGCTTTCTTAGGTGTTTCACTTAGGGTTAGTGTTGAAGGTGATGACAAAATTGTGTGCGATATTGTAAAAACAAATTACAAATATAGCACAATTCGATAAAAGTTAAATTCATTATTACTGGGTCATTAAATTAGACTAAATCATGGTTTAAAATGAGTAAAAAGGCTGAACTGATTGTAGGGGTTCAGTTATCAGCAAAGTTATATTCTCCAAAAAATGCACCCAAGGTTAGATTGGCCTGCAAGGTTAGATTGGCCTGCAAGGTTAGATTGGGTTAGATTGGGCTGCAGCAGCTTGTGCTGACCAGCTACAATCTAAGGAAATGTTGCTGCTAGTAAGGCTTTCCTACTTTGAGCTATATGGATTACGGTCACCAAGTATATTTCCTAGACTGTGCATTGTTTAAGTAGCCTTCTTTTTAATGGCTTCTAGTGTATAGTCAAGTCACACTGTGAGACAGAGTGACACAATGCTTTGAGTGACTTCCCAAGATCACACTAACAAGACTGTAAAAGGGAGTCATGGATGAAATTGCATTGAAGGGTGCCTATGTATCAACTATCTGGCATTTTTTTATTTTTTCATTAAACTAATTTAATTCTTAAAAAAAATATATTGGGCAATGGCACATCCCAATAATCCACTTGATAAAGATGAGGGTGTGTGCATTCTATGGACTCAATAGAAAAAAAGGGATTGTCTTCAGTGTTTTGGGGGCTGCTTTTTATTTCTAGTCCAGCCCTGCATATGCCCCACCTATTGCTGCCATTTATATATTTAAATGTTTTTGTGGTTGTTTCTGCTAATATCACTATACTTAGTATGAACATTTATTGGCAACAGGACACCACTGTCTTCAGTTCTAAGACATACACCAACTTCCATGCCAATCATGCACAAAGGCCTCATTTTCTGTTTCTGTATCTAGGATCTGGTGATGATAATAATTATGAACTAGCACTATATATAGGACTAATTTTTGCATATTAGTGATTCCAAACTTGTTATTGTTAATATATATATATATATATGTTTATTCTGCAAATGTGCTCTAAAATTCTACCGGTCTTTTGTGTGCATACTTCATATTTCCCCCCTCCACACTGAGGCACACACAGTTTAAAAAAATAAAAACCCAAAAAACATAATACTACTATCTTTTGAAGCAAAACTGTATATTTCTTTCTAATGACACAGTGAGTCCACGGTTCATCATAATTACTACTGGGAATATCACTCCTGGCCAGCAGGAGGTGGCAAAGAGCACCACAGCCAAAGCTGTTAAATACCACTCCCCTTACCCACAACCTCCAGTCATTCTCTTTGCCTTCAGCAAGGAGGTGGTAATGTTTTAGGTGCCTGAAGATTCTTCAATCAAGAGTTTATTATTTTTAAAGCAGAGCTAGTTGTTCTGTTTTTTTTCTAGGGGTCTAGCTGTGTTCCACATCAGTCTCTTCAGTAGAGCTGTGGTGACTTTTGTGCACTTGGAAACTGGTGGGATTTTTAATTTCACTGTGCCTTCCTTGTTTGGTGCTGCCCTATCCGGAATGCCTGATTAAGAGTAGTCGGTCATTCATTTGTTCCATGGGTCTATGGGGGAGGAAGCCTTTCCATATCTGTGAGCTGCCCTGCTGCCGGGCAGATTTGACTCATGTAAGTGCCGGTTTTTATTTTCTTTATTTAAAGAGAGTTTGGCACTTTGAAGGGACTGTTAAACCACTGTGGGTTTATGTTTGGGAAGTATTTGGGCACTGTGTGACACTTAGGAGAGGTTCTGTATGGTTTTTTAACCAGCTTTTTTTCTATAAGAAAAATGGCAATGGATGTCAGACTTTTAGTGATGTCCATGAATGGGAGGGGCTTATTCTGAGGTGGCAATTCTGTTTGGGGTTCTTCCGGATCACTTTCTAGTTTGTTCTGGTGTGTGGAGGTTCTCTGGGAGTTAAGGGATGCCTTTTTTTGCGGTTTGCATTTCCTTTAAAAGGCTGCTGGGTCCAGATCGTCAGGAGTATTTTCCGGCTTCAGGCGGTCAGGTAGGCATCTCAGCAGGGTCTGTTGAGGTGAGGAGGCTGCCTGAAGGTGTTTTTTTAGCTTTTAAAGCAATCATATTTTTTTGCAGTAAAAAAGTTGCACTTTAAAATTTAAAGGGACTGTAATGTTTTTTATTTTTAAATTTTTGGAAGCCAATTTAATTTGTTTTTGGTAAAGATGGTTGAAGCTTTGCAGGTTGTTACATGCAGCTTGTTTTTTTACTCTAATGTGGAACCTCCAATCCCTTTTTGTTCATCATGTATTGTTAGGACATTACAGTATAGGGATAAGACTTTTTGAATCTGAGCCATCATTAGCTAAGGCAGATGCGGTTCAGGGTTCTCCTGTTCAGGATATGCCGCAGCTTTCTCCTCATGCGTCCCATAATTTAGTGTCATTTCATGCAGTGCCCATTGTTTCTACTCCAGTTGGAGTTTCCTTGCAGAACATTGCTACCCAGATATGCAGGTGCTGTGGCTTATTTGGTTAAAGTGCCTGTTTAGTAAACAGGTGATCCTGAATTTGAATCTCAGCAGTGCCGTTCCTTTGCGGTAACTCATGTGCTGGCAGCTTTTCCTGCATTACAGGGGAAGCGTAAGAAGAGATATAAGGATCCAGTGAGGAAGGTTTCTGAATCAGGTGTGGCTATGTCAAACTCAGTAACTTTTTGATTTAGGCTTGAACACCTCCGGGCGCTAGTTTAGGAGGTTTTGGCTACTTTGGATGATTCTGTTACTACACTTGTAGTTACTCCAAAGAAATCTAGTAAGCTGAACAAGTATTTTGATGTTCCCTCAGAGGTGGAGGTTTTATTTGTTTCTGACCGTGCTTCTGAGATTAGAGGTGGAGGTTTTATTTGTTTCTGACCGTGCTTCTGAGATTATTGCATGGGAGTGGGAGAAGCCAGGGGTTCCTTTTTCCACTACTCCATTTTTTAAGAAAATGTTTAAAGTTGCTGACTCTGTTAAGGAGTCTTGGGAGACAGTTCCCAAGGTGGGAGCGATTTCCACATTGGCTAAGAGGACCTCTATTCCCATTGTGGATAGCTGTTCTTTTAAAGATCCCATGGATAAAAAGTTGGAGGCATTGCTTAAAAGAATTTATTTTACCCAAGGTCTGGAATGGCAACCTGTGGTGTGTTTTGCTGCTGTCACTTGTGCAGCAGCATATTGGTGATTTGTCTGTTTCTTTTCGCCAGAGTAATTTTCATTCCATTTGAAACTTTTCAGGCCATCCTTCCCTTTCCTCTGTCCAGCAGGAACAGTCCAGGTCCTATTGGAAGTCCAATCAGGTTTTGAGCAAGGGGAAGCAGTCTAAGAAACCTGTCTCTGATTCAAATTCAGCATGATGAGTCTGCCCCTGGTTCGGGAGCAGATCTTGTGTGGGGCAGACTTTCTCTGTTCGCTCAGGCTTGGGTTCGGGATGTTTCGGTTCCATGGGCGGTGGACGTAGTGTTCGCACGGATACAATTGGAGTTCAAGAGTTTTCCTCCCGGGGCAGGTTCCATCTTTCAAGGTTATCTGCAGATCAGATAAGAAGAGAGGCATTTTTATAATGTGTTCAGGATTTTTCCGACATGGGAGTGATAGTTCTTGTTCCAATACAGGAACAGGGTCTGGGTTTTTATTCCAATCTGTTTGTGGTTCCCAAAAAAGAGGCAACTTTTAGACCAATTCTAGATCTCAAGAGTGTAAACAAGTTCCTCAGAGTTCCGTCTTTCAATATGGACACTATTCGCTTCATCCTTTCTTTAGTTCAGGAAGGTCAGTTTATGACTACTGTGGATTTCTAGGAGGCGTATCTACATATTCCAATCCACAAGGATTTTTTCAAGTTTCTGAGTTTTACGTTTCTAGACAGTTTGTGTCACTTCCTTTTGGCTGGCAATGGCTCCCAGGATTTTCTCAAAAAATATATATACAGAGTTGCGCCCCTAAACCATCAGGGCTGAAGGTATGAAGTATATATACAGTAAATCTAAGCAATATAAATGATGGGTTTTTACACAGTGTATATTTTCTTAAAATCAATGTATATAAAAAATAAACTCACCTAATAGGATATATATAACATTTTAATTTATAGATGCATATAATAAGAACAGAAAAAACAATCTTTACAATTAATTATAGAAACTCAAACAAATAAATAAATAAATTGTGGCCACAATAAAAAGTATTAGTTAATGGAATATTCCACAAAATAAATAAACAGAATCCGGATAAAAATTGAAAAAGTGAAAAAATGTAAAATTGCAACAAGTTAAAAGTTTATGGAGTACTTATCAATTGTTTCCAAATTAGATACTTTTCGTATTATCCACAATGTAGTTTATTGCTAGTTTAAAGTATGTATCCCTTATTTTACACAAAATAGTGTTTGATGTATAATACCTCTTGTTGAGAACAGCGTTCTGCAGCAGTTAGGTCTTTCAGTCAGTGTATAGCAGTGTAATAGCCAATCAGCTCACTGGTCTCTATTTTGAATATCACTCCACTAAACAATTAAGAGACTGTGAAGGTAAATAAGAGAGTTTATAATCAAGTTTATATCTGATTTCCACTTTTACGGTATATACCTTTGAAATCGGTAGCAAAGTATTTAGATGGTACTTAGATAAATGTTGCTCCGTTATATTATGTTTCTGCACCTTTCTACTGACCTCTTAGTTCTACTACTAATACAACCTGTTATATTGTTTTCCACTTAGCTGTAATTAGAGGGTGGCTTTCTCATCTGAGCCCTTACTGAGCCGTCCACTTTCGTGACCGGGTGTCTGGGAAAAAATGCAACACAAGCTTCTTATGTGTGTCTTTCTGCTGAAATCGTATCAGCTTCTTGAAATATAGCTCCTGCGGCTTGCAATATAGCTCCAGCGGCTTGCACCGATCTCCGGATGTACCTGAGAGCGTTTGCAGTGAAATAGTCCTTGTCCTTAGTACAGCTGAAATCGTATCAGCTGTTAGTTTCAATAGTCACAGCTTCCTTCAAATTCAGCATCACACAAATGCCTTTGTCAAGATGACAGGAAGTTGGCTAGAGTCCATTTTTATATCCATTTCTTAAAGGGATTTTTGGTTTGCTTATTAAAGCGATATTTGTTGCAAGAATAAAAAATCATTTTAAAAGTCTTTTTAAAGAACTCTTCTTGTTGTATTCTCCAAAAATTTATAAAGACTAATTACAATACCTAAATTCATATACCGATTAATATATATATATATACACTAAAAAATAAAAATAAAAATAAACAAAAATAAGTTAAAATACTATTCCTCTTTCTCTTAAAATAGATAAGTATTTCTATATGTTAATTCATATCCCTAAAATCTTATAAAACTGCTTATATATTAATAAATATCTGAATTTCCTCATAAAAATTAAAAATCACAAATTGCCTCATAGGTTAAAATTCTCATATACAAATAACATATAAAAATATTTATCTAATAGAATATCATAAAGATATATCCCTTATGAATATCATAAAAATATAAAAAAAATATAAAAATATATATAAAACTTATAAAAGGTCAATTTCAGGGAGTTAATATAAACAATAAATAGAAGGGAGTATATATAAAAAAATCTCACTAAATGACAAGTATCTAAATAAAGGGGTTTAAGTCCAATTCTGCATTAAGACCATTTGGAGTTAGGGTGTTGAACTTAAAAATTAATTCTGCCTCAGTAGGGTATTCGTTATATTACCACCCCTATGTAAACTAACCTTTTTTAATCCCCAATATTTAAACACACTTGTACTTTTGGTTATGATGGTCTTTAAAATGTTTAGATAACAAGTGATCTTCAAAACCCCACTCTATGTTCAACAAATGTTGTCTAATTCTGTCTCTTAGTGGGCGGCTTGTTTGACCTAAATATTGCCATTTACACGGACACTGAATTATATACACTACATTTTTGTCAGTACATCTTATAACCTCTTTAATATAAAATTTAAATTTCGATTGACTAGATTCTACAATCTGGGTTTTATTGCTAAATTTACAGGCCTTACAGCCTAGACAGGGAAAAAAACTTCCATTTTGTGTCCTGTTAAAGTTACATCTATTTTATTTCCTTTTTTTGTTATAGAATTCACTTGGTGACAGAATATTTTTTAACGATTTAGCCTTCCTATAAATTATTTTTGGCCTATCACTAATTAGATCACTTAATAGGGGGTCTTTTTTTTTACCAAATACCAGTGTTTGTTCAGTATATTTTTTAATAGCTTGTAATCTGAGCTAAAATTAGTGATAAGAGCTGTGTCTTTAATCGTGATTTCTTATGTCTTCTTATTACTACGGGTATTTTTGGATTCTAGTAATTTTCCTCTATCTTTCTGTTCTGCACAAAACATTGCTTCATTTATAATGTTTGCACTATAACCACGTTCAGAAAATTTGTCTTTTAAGATTTTAGCCTGTTCCCTATAGACTGATATATCAGTACAGTTTTTGCTTAAATGCAAGAATTGTCCCTTGGGGATATTTGTTTTCCATAAATCTAAGTGACAACTCTGGAAGTGGATATAGTTATTTGCATCCACTTCCTTAAAGAAAGTTTTCGTCAAAATCTGATTCATTTCTATATAAACTTGAATATCTAAAAAATTAATTTGTTTTGTACTTGATTCATGTGTGAAAGTTAGGCCCCATGTATTTTCATTTAGATCTTGTATAAATAGATTCAGGAGTTCCTCTACCCCTTTCCATACAATATAAATGTCATCTATAAATCTTTTAAACATAATTAAATTATTATTCCATTGCGATTTCATAATATTTTCTAATTCAAAAAGACCCATAAAAATATTCGCATAGCTGGGTGCGAATTTAGTACCCATAGCTGTGTCTCTGGTTTGAATAAAAAACTCCCCATTAAAATTAAAATAATTATTATTCAAAATAAAATCAATACACTGTAATATAAAATCTGCTTGTACGATTGGAATGTCTTCATCTTTATGTAGATAGTATTGGACAGCTTCAAGATCCAGTTCATCAATGATATTTGTGTATAGGGAATTTACGTCACAGGATTTTCTCAAAGGTTCTGGGAGCATTGGTAGCGGTTCTCCAGTTGCGGGGTGTTGCAGTGGTGCCTTATCTGTACGATATTCTGGTTCAGGAGTCATCTTTTTAACAAGCAAACTCCCACACTGAGTTGTTGTTGTCTTTTCTGCGCTTCCACGGATGGAAGGCGAATTTAGGAAAATGTTTTTTTGGTTCCATCTTCAAGGATGGTATGTTTGGGAACCATTATCGTTTCTCTAGAGATAAAGGTTTTTCTGACAGAAACCAGAAGAACAAAGATCTTCAACTCTTGCCTTGCTCTTCAATCCTCTCCTTGGCTGTCAGTGGCTTAGTGTATGGAGGTGTCAGGGTTCAGCCTGGAATTGAACCTGGGACCTGTCTCTATTTCTGCAGCTGTTATTTCCCAGCCTGGGGCGCCATCCGATATAGATCGCAGTTTGCGGCGCAAGCGAGGGAACCGGCGTCGCCCGCAGTTTCAGCTCGCAACTCGAGCTATCCCATATAAGTCGCCGTCAGATGCTAACGTGCCGTAAGTCTGACAAACCAGCGATGTCCAGAAATCTGCGTAAGTACAAATTTCTGGCGTCGCCAGTGACTTGCGGCACGTTAGAAACTGCCGGCGCCTATAAAACCTGACTAAAGTCTAAAACACCCGCACTGTCTAACATGCCTCCCTAACATAGCCCGACAAGTCTAACACGCCTCCCTAACATAGCCCGCACTGTCTAACCCTCTATCCGCTATCCCCCCTCACTATCCTAACAATAAAAAAGCTATTAACCCCTAAACCGCCGCTCCCGTACCCCGCCGCAACCTAATAAAGTTATTAACCCCTAAACCGCCGCTCCCGTACCCCGCCGCCAGCTATATTATATCTATAACCCCCTAAAGTGAGCCCCTAACACCGCCGCCATCTATATTAAAATTATTAACCCCCAATGTAAGCCCCTTACACCGCCGCCATCTCTATTAAAATGATTAACCCCTAATTTAATCTACCTACCCCGCCGCCAGCTATATTATCTATGTTAACCCTAAGTATATTATAGTTAATATAGGTATTACATTATATATATTAACTATATTAACCCTAATTATATTAGGGTTAATATAGTTAATATAGTTACTATAGTATTTATATTAACTATATTAACTCTATCTAACCCTAACACCCCTAACTAAATTTATCTTAAATTAATCTAATTCATTTATAAACTAAAATATTCCTATTTAAATCTAAATACTTACTTATAAAATAAACCCTAAGATAGCTACAATATAATTAATAATTACATTGTAGCTATGTTAGGGTTAATATTTATTTTACAGGTAAATTGTTAATTATTTTAACTAGGTATAATAGCTATTAAATAGTTATTAACTATTTAATATCTACCTAGTTAAAATAATTACCCAATTACCTGTAAAATAAATCCTAACCTAAGTTACAAATACACCTACACTATCAATAAATTAAATAAACTACAAATATCTATCTAAAAATACAATTAAATTAACTAAACTAAATTACAAAAACAAACAAACACTAAATTACAAAAAATAAAAAAAGATTACAAGATTTTTAAGCTAATTACACCTATTCTAAGCCCCCTAATAAAATAATAAACCCCCAAAATAAAAAAAATTCCCTGCCCTATTCTAAATTAAACAAATTTCAAAGCTCTTTACCTTACCAGCCCTTAAAAGGGCCTTTTGTGGGGCATGCCCCAAAGAATTCAGCTCTTTTGCATACAAATACAATACCCCCCCCCATTACTAGCCACCACCCACATACCCCTATTCTAAAACCACCCAAACCCCCCTTAAAAAAGCCTAACACTACCCCCCTGAAGATCTCCCTACCTTGTTTTCACCACACCGGGCCGAACTCCTGATCCGATCCGGGCGATGTCTTCCTCCAAGCGGCAAAGAAGAATTCTTCCTCCGGCGATGTCTTCCTCCAAGCGGCAAAGAAGAATTCTTCCTCCGGCGACGTCTTCCTCCAAGCGGCAGCAAAGTCTTCATTCTTCCGGCGGCATCTTCAATCTTCTTTCTTCGCTCCGCCGCTGCGGAGCATCCATCCCGGCCGACTACTGAACTTGGAATGAGGGTACCTTTAAATGACGTCATCCAAGATGGCGTCCGCCCGAATTCCGATTGGCTGATAGGATTCTATCAGCCAATCGGAATTAAGTTAGAAAAATCTGATTGGCTGATTGAATCAGCCAATCAGATTCAAGTTCAATCCGATTGGCTGATCCAATCAGCCAATCAGATTGAGCTTGCATTCTATTGGCTGATCGGAAAGACTCTCTGCTCCTGTATCCTGTGAGAAATACAGATTTGTTGGATTCCTGGTTCCTGATTTCTGCTTCAATTACTGACTACTCTTCTGGATAATCCCTTGGCACTGTGTTTCATTTTTGGACTGATTTCCTGGCAATTGAGCTTGCCTAAAACTTTCTTTCCTAAGGACTGACTCAGGTACTTTTGTTTGCTTGTTTCCTGATACTACAAAGTTCCAATTGCAGTTTATGCAAATATCCTGTTTGTTTCTACAAATTTCCAAATTGCAATCTATGCAAATATCCTGTTTGTTACTACAAAGTTCCAATTGCAGTTTATGCAAATATCCTCTTTGTTTCTACAAAGTTCCAAATTGCAGTTTATGCAAATATCCTGTTTATTTCTACAAAGTTCCAGTCTACAGCATAAGCAAATATTCTGTTTATTACAAAGCTCTGCATTCCTGCTTGTTATTACAAAGCACTGCTTTCCTGAGTGTTATTACACAGTTCCAGTCTACAGCATATGCAAATATCCTGTTTGTTATTACAAAGCTCTGCATTCCTGCTTGTTATTGCAAAGCCCTGCTTTCCTGAGTGTTATTACACAGTTCCAGTCTACAGCATATGCAAATATCCTGTTTGTTATTGCAAAGCTCTGCATTCCTGCTTGTTATTACAAAGCCCTGCTTTCCTGAGTGTTATTACACAGGTCCAGTCTACAGCATATGCAAATATCCTGTTTGTTATTACAAAGCTCAGCATTCCTGCTTGTTATTACAAAGCACTGCTTTCCTGAGTGTTATTACACAGTTCCAGTCTACAGCATATGCAAATATTCTGTTTGTTATTACAAAGCACTGCATTCCTGCCTGTTATTACAAAGAACTGTATTCCTGCCTTATACTACAACCTATAGACTTTGTCTTATCTAATTGCATATCTCTACATTGCTTTATCCTATAAATAAAACCATCTCCTTTATTTCCTAACATAAACAAAAGTGAAGCAGCACCACCAAAATATTTCTTCAAGTTGCTTTATTCAGCTTGAGGAGTAGCCAGACCAAAAAATCAAACAACAACGTTTCGGACACAGTCCTTAGTCATGTATGGCTAAACTCTACACAGAATCATCTTTAAATACCATCTAAGCCCCACCCACCCACCTGTAAAGCTGCACATTCCAAATTAACCCCTTACATCCTAATCTAGGTACACAGGTAAATGTAAGCTAAGTTATACATTGCAGTAATATTAAGATGAAACACACCAATTTCATATATATTGGAATACAATAGTGTATATATATATATACATTAAGCAAAAAAGCAGAACAAAATCCGCAGTCATCTGTAACAGAAGAAAAAGAAAGAAAAAAAGAATTAAATCTAATCAGACATAAATTAAAGGTATACAGATAGGTCAAAATCCCTATTCATTCCATTAGGGTATAATGTCCCCAACTTATTAATCCAGAACATTTCTCTACTCTTGAGGATTTTAGCCCTATCCCCACCCCTTCTAGGCATAGGAACATGCTCTATCACTTGGAACCTTAACTGATTAAGATTATGTCCAGCAGACAAAAAATGACATGCTACAGGGGCATCTACTTTCTTATTCCTAATGCTGCTTTTATGTTGAACCATACGTTCACGGACACTACGGGTGGTCTCTCCGACATACCCCAATCCACAAGGACACTTAATCATATAAATCACATATTCTGTGTTGCATGTAAAGTAATCTTTAATAGAAAATATATGTCCAGTCCTAGGATGACTAAAGGTGGGGCCTTTAATCATACTGTTGCAGTTAGAGCAACCAAGGCATGGGAAATTCCCCCAATTTTTCTTGCCTATATAACTTTGAACACCCCTCTTTTTAAGGGGGCCAATATCTGCTCTAACTAGTGAATCTTTAAAATTTCTACTTCTTTTATAGGCAGGCTTAAAAGGTTTAGAAAACTCCAAAACATCAGATTCACAAGTCTGCAACACATGCCAATGTTTAAGTAAAATTTTCTGAACTTTTAAACTTAAAGGAGAATATTGGCTAATAAAAACCAATCTATCAGATTTATCTTTCTCTTTTTTCTCCCTTTTCTCATTATTCTTCTTAATTAAAAGGGACTGTCTAGATGTGGCAAGAGCATGTCTTAGTTCTGTTTCAATCAGATCCCTAGGATAACCCCTTGCTAAGAACCGATCCCCCATCTCTCTCAGTCTTATTTCAGCCAAATTTTCATCTGACACAATACGTCTAACCCGAAGGAATTGGCTTCTAGGTAAAGATTTGAGAAGAGATGGAGGGTGGGCACTGGTATAGTGGAGGAGGGTATTACAATCCGTTTCTTTCTTATACAAATCCACAGATAAACCCTGTGAAGTTTTTGATACACGAGTGTCCAGAAAAACCACACTCTCCTCACTCCACACCAGTGTGAATTTAATCCTAGTTGTAGCAGAATTCAAATCAATTAATAAATTTCTCCAGGGTTCCAATGTCGCCCAACCACACACCAAAAATGTCATCTATATAGCGCCACCAAGTGGCGCCATATAGTAAAAATAATGGATGATTGTAAACAAAATATTCCTCAAAGGTATTCATATAGATATTTGCGTATGTAGGGGTGACATTGGAACCCATAGCAGTCCCTTGGAGTTGTAGGTAATAGTCATCACCAAACAAAAAGTAATTACAACTTAATACAATCCTCAATAGTTGGATCAAAAAATCTTGCTGTAATGGTGAAAACCTTGAGTCTTGACTCAAAGCTTTGGTGACTGCACCAATACCTGCCTCGTGAGAGATAGAGGTATACAAAGATGCTACATCCAGACTAAAAAGTATGCCCTTGTTCCCATCAATAGACAGGTTCTGCAGTTTAACTATAAAATCACTTGTATCCTGAATATAGGAATTAGATAATACAAGGGTTCTCAAAGCCCTATCCAAAAAAATTGAAACTTTAGATAAAATAGAGCCCATTCCAGCTACAATGGGGCGTCCAGGGGGGGAAGTTAAACACTTATGTACTTTAGGGAGTGTGCATAAAACAGGAGTAACTGCCTCTGATTCCAAAAGAAACTTTACAATATCTTTTTCTTAGGACTAAGAAAGTAGATGCCCCTGTAGCATGTCATTTTTTGTCTGCTGGACATAATCTTAATCAGTTAAGGTTCCAAGTGATAGTGCATGTTCCTATGCCTAGAAGGGGTGGGGATAGGGCTAAAATCCTCAAGAGTAGAGAAATGTTCTGGATTAATAAATTGGGGACATTATACCCTAATGGAATGAATAGGGATTTTGACCTATCTGTATGCCTTTAATTTATGTCTGATTAGATGTAATGTTATTTAATTCTTTTTTTCTTTCTTTTTCTTCTGTTACAGATGACTGCAGATTTTGTTCTGCTTTTTTGCTTAATGTATATATATATACACTATTGTATTCCAATATATATGAAATTGGTGTGTTTCATCTTAATATTACTGCAATGTATAACTTAGCTTACATTTACCTGTGTACCTAGATTAGGATGTAAGGGGTTAATTTGGAATGTGCAGCTTTACAGGTGGGTGGGTGGGGCTTAGATGGTATTTAAAGATGATTCTGTGTAGAGTTTAGCCATACATGACTAAGGACTGTGTCCGAAACGTTGTTGTTTGATTTTTTTGGTCTGGCTACTCCTCAAGCTGAATAAAGCAACTTGAAGAAATATTTTGGTGGTGCTGCTTCACTTTTGTTTATGCTATATTGTTGGGTTCTGGTAGGAACCTGGACGCTGGCACACCTGACACATTCCCTGTGCTGGACTTATATGATTGCTTCCTTTATTTCCTAAAATGTTGTACCTGTTTAATTATGCCTAAAAGGAAAGACTCACGCAGACAAAACACAACATTAACCCCAAAACCTGACACCTCTGCACAACAGCTCCTTACTCCTGAACCTGCTCCCTTGCAGAGTATGAAAGGAGGTAATCGGTCTGATGGTGTCAACTATAGAGATCATTCCGTTTGCTTGGTTCCATCTCAGGCCTCTGCAGTTATGCATGCTGGATCAGGTGTCAAGAGATTCTCTTTTGTGGTTTATGTCTCAAGAACACCTCTCCCAGGGAACCTGCTTTCACAGACCTTCCTGGGTGATTGTGACCACGGATGCCAGCCTGCTGGGTTTTGGGGAGCTGTCTGGGGCTCATGTGAAGGCTCAGGGTATAAGACTCTGGAGGAATTGCTTCTTCCCATGAAAATCTTAGAGTTGAGGGCAATCTTCAATACTTTTCTGGCCTGGCCTCAGCTTCAGCCCAGTTTATCAGGTTTTGGTCAGACTATATATAACGTCAGTGGCTTACATCAATCTTCAGGGAGGAACTCAGAGTTCCTTAGCCATGTCAGAGGTAGCCAGGATTATTCAGTATCTGGTATGCAGATCTGGTGGATATGTCATCTCTTCCACCATTAAGGAAGGACCTTCTACTTCAGGGGCCCTTTTTTCATCTAAATCTCGTTTCTCTGAAGCTGACTCCTTGGAGATTGAAAGCTTGATACTATCTAAGCATGGGTTTTCTGATTCGGCATTGAGACTATGAGTCAGGCTTGCAAGCCTGTGATTAGAAGAATTTATTATAAGATATGGCGTAAATATCTTTATTGGTGTGAATCCAAAGGCTATTCTTGGAGTAGAGTTAGAATTCCTAGGATTTTGTCTTTTCTCCAAGAAGGTCTGGAGAAGGGTTTAGTTGCTAGTACCTTGAAGGGTCAAATTTCTGATTTATCTATTTTGTTGCACAAGCGTCTGGCGGGTGTGCCAGATGTTCAGTCTTTTTGTCAGGCCTTGGTTAGAATCCGGCCTATGTTTAAGTTTGCTACTCCTCCATGGAGTCTTAATTTGGTTCTTAGAGTCTTTCAGCAGGCTCCGTTTGAACCTATGCATTCTTTGGATATTAAATTGTTATCCTAGAAGGTTTTGTTTTTGGTTGCTTTTTCTTTGGCTAGAAGAGTTTTGGAGCTCTCAGCGCTGCAGTCTCCTTACCTTATTTTTCATTCTGATAAGGTAGTCCTGCGTACTGTGTTAGGTTTCTTTCCAAATGCGGTTTTGGATAGGAATGTTGATCATGAAATTGTTGTTTTCTTCCTTGTGTCCTAATCCTCCTTCTCAGAAGGAGAGTTTGTTGCACATCATGGATGTGGTTCGTGTGTTGAAGTATTATTTGCAGGCAACTTAAGATTTTTGCCAGTCTTCTTCTTTGTTTGTTGTGTTTTTGGAAAACGCAAGGGTCAGAAAGCTACGGCTACCTCTCTTTCTTTTTGGCTGAGGAGTGTTATTCGTTTGGCATATGAGACTGCTGAACAGCAGCCTCCTGAGAAAATCATGGCTCATTCCACATCTTGGGCCTTCAATAATTAAGCTTCTGTGGAACAGATTTGCAAGGCTGCCACTTGGTCATCTTTCCACATTTTTTCTAAATTTTACAAATTTGATACTTTTGCTTCAGTTGAGGCTGTATTTGGGAGAAAGGTTCTTCAAGCAGTGGTGCATTCTGTTTAGGTTAACTGTCTTGTCCCTCCCTTATCATCTGTGTCCTGTAGCTTGGGTACTGATTCCCAATAGTAATTATGATGAACCGTTGACTCATTAGAAAGAAAACAAACTGCATGCTTACCTGATAAAATGTATTTATTTCTTGACACAGTGAGTACACAACCCGCCCTGTACAGTATTTTCACACAGTTTATTTTTATATAAACCTCTGCACCTTATATTACTTCCTTTCTCCTTTGCTTCTGGTCGAATGACTGGAGGATTTGGGTAAGGGGAGTGGTATTTAACAGCTTTGGCTGTGGTGCTCTTAGCCGCCTCCTGCTGGCCAGGAGTGATATTCCCAATAGTAATTATGATGAACTGTGGACTCACCGTGTCAATAAATAAATAAATTTATCAGGTAAGCATAAATTTTGTTATTTATCACACATTTTTGGTATTTAAATTATTTTCAATGTGTTTCTTGTAAGCAAGTTATATTAATTTATTTAGTTCCTTCTTTGAGTCAAGTTCTGCCCTCCTAATAATGCTTAGCAATTCTTATACTTTTGTAAATCATTTTAATTAAAACTACATATATAATGAAATCAAATAAATGAAAAATATAAATTATATGTAAAAACAGGAGGAAAAATACCTCCTACCCCCCAAAAAATGCAACACTATTAAAAACATACTATTTTTTGTAGGCTCACAAGCATGCCAAACATCTTGAGCCACTAACTTAAAAAAACTAAAGAAAGTATATCCCTTAGAAAGGTCTTTCCTAACCAGAATTAGTCTCTTTCAAAAGACACCACTCATTTAACCTGCTTACATTTAAATAAAGTCAAGAAAAATAATTTAAAAACATTTTTTTAATTCTCATTCATCATGGTGTTTATTTATGAAATTCCTGCCTGTGTATAGATAACAGATTTGTGGAATTTTTTAAGTAAATAATTACCGTACTGTTATCATAGTACCTTTAATTCTTACGTTTCATAGTATAAGGACTGCTTCGATACCCCTACTGACATATAAATATACACCCGGATACCTCTTCTGACATATAAATATACACCCGGATACCCCTACTGACATATAAATATACACCAACATATAACATTCTGTAGTTTTTTTTTATATACTTTACAATTTAGATTGCAAAGGTCTGTCCTACATTAGCACATGTACCTGTGTAAGACTGCCTTTAAGTGATTGTTTGGAAATAAAGTTTTATGCTTTTATAGAAATACAAGAATGAACATTTATATGATGCATTACTGGTTTTTCAATTTACTTCTAATTTGCAAGCAATTGTGCAATATAAAATTCTCTAGCAGATCATGTGCCAATAAGGTTTATTGGTATTGAATATAATACATGTTATAAAAAGGTTGTCCTATGATCTGTTTTGTTTCTAGTAAAATATATTAATTGCATTTTGTCAATTTACATATAGGACAAATTAAAATCTCATGGGAAACACAGATTCATCTTTTAAAAGGAAAAGTGAGTTTAGGGCTTAGACAACTCCATATCGTCAGCTTAACATTGCATTTATATTTGGCTAGTCAATCATGTCATATTCATTACTTTGCTTTTTGCTTTCAGTGGTCTGGATTATCCAGACCGCAAATTTGAGTTCTGGGGAAAAGTGGACTGAAGCATTTTTGTGTTGTTGCAAGAATCATTTGTAGTTGTCCTTGTAGTTTTTTTTTTTTTCATCATAAAATAGTATTTTGTAACAGTTCCAGGATGATGTTGTTAATGCATGATACAGAATGTGAACTCTGTATCCATTTTTTTAACATTTCATGTATCAACTGTTGTCATATATTGAATTTTTAATTATTTTCCCAGAGGTCATATTTTGGCCAGTCAAATGTAATTTGGAGATATTTGTAAATGTATGTGTATCAGATAAGATAAAATGTTTATTTTTTTTTTCTTGCTTCTCATTTGTAATTGTTATTGCTCTTCTGTGTATAAAGAAACCTTTTATGTGCTGATCAAGTATGTCTTCAAATTCTTTCCTTAGAGAAATTAACTTCATAAGCCAATGTTTACCACAACCACTTTGAAAATCTTGGCGGTTTCCCTTTAGTGGAATTACACTTGATTTTATTCATGGCCTCACATGTAGCAACCGTTTTCAGTTGGTAGTCTTTCCAAGCAAGGAAACAAAGCTTACTGGTAACTCATGATGGGAAAATCTTTTTCAAAGCAGAAATGAACAAGAATAATGTTGGGCTCCATTCAGTGGAGTTCTGGAAAAATACTTAGTTTCCTGTATATATATGTGTGGCTTAAAAAAACACTGCATTACAGAAAGAAAAAAAAAACACTGACAAATTATTGAATGCAAAATACTTTAGGATTGCTTCTTGGCAAAGAGGAGTCAGGATCTCCCCATGTTGAAAAATATCCAGAACAACAATGAATTTTGTAAGTTAGTTTGTAGTAATGTGATGGTTTGAAGTAATTCTATGCTTTATACATGAATTTTATATTCAGCACTTGCATCCATGGGATACATTCATGGCAGCAGAAGGATTTAAAAGTTTATACTTATACCAATTATATATAATAACTGTAAATGTATATTATTTGCAAAGTAGGCAGATATTCTGATTCTGCTCAGTTTAAGTTAATTACTGAACTCCCAATTGTCCCTCAATTTGCAGTATTGTCTCAACATGGGAACTGCTCTGCTGTCCTTCCTACAGCAAATGACCTAGCATCCAAACTGAAACCAGGATATGTCTATACCCTGCCCATGGACCACCCATGAGATGCCTGACCCCGCCCATATGACACACATGACCCTTGTGTCACAGCTCCACCCACATTACAACCGATGTTCTGTCCATGTGTCTCACTCACATAGCCTAGACAGGTTTTTTTTCAAACAGACCCTAATACATTTCTTATCTCCATTCTATAAATAAATATAATTATATATTTATATATGCACATTTAAATGCTTATATTTAAATGTTGTATTTATATTATTGTAGTATCATAGTCCATAGGTGATAAAAGAAAGCTTATTGCCTATAAGTTATCGTTCAGGCACATAATGCTGAGTTCTTTTTCACAATAATGTCCACATCTAAACCACCTTCTATTACAGGCAATGATTTTGCCTGTTGTAAGCAGCAACGATTAATAATCCACCTTAAGAGAATACATGGCAAAGGAAAAAAGTGATGGCTAAATGTCTAATGTAGGAGAAAAAGTCAATATAAACATTTAAGCTCCCGGCTTTTTGGGTGGTATGGAACAATTTTTAGATGTATTTTACAGCAAAAGCAAAGAAAATAAATAATGAATGTATATTATAATGTTTAAATTATTTTAAACTTATTTAAAGTTTTTGAAGCTTGAGCACAATCATTAGCGCTTTTATTTTAATTCTCATATTACAAGGTGAAAACAATATTTTAGTCTTGGTTGCACTAACATATGATGGCTTTCGCTCAAGCTCTAAGCCGAAGGTGCGCTAAGCTGAAGGTCAAACAGTGGAGTTCTTCACTTACTTTTATACTTACTATTGAAGTATAGGTTTAAAACACTGTACATATACCTGCATATACATACACATACACCTTTTGAGCCCTTCCCAGTCTAGCCCCTGATAATAGACCCCTTCAGTACCACGAATTTTAGGGAAAAACCTTCCCAAAAATGTATAATTTTTAGCATTTTTGCTATCACTCTATTTAAACAGAAGTAGAGCCTTTGTTTTTTGTTTTACCTATATATATTTTTTAAAGTAGACAACCCAATGTATTCATCTAGACCCATTTTGGTATCTAATGTCCATATATGACTGCCAAAAATGGTCATATAAAACAAATTGTTAACTTTTTTCCAAATTTTGGGAATCTCACTGAAAGTATTTACACACAACTACTGCAGTTATATCCCCTTTGTTCAGAAACTGCTGTCCTGCTTTGCTTTGCCATTGTTTTTTGGCAATTATAGGACCGCACCACATGTCTGAATTTCCATTTTAATTAGTTGGCTTTGTCAGTATATGGCCGGGTTTTAATACAATTTATTTAATGATTATTCTTTAAAATAACCCCCAATTAAAATGCATATACGAAACAATTAAAATCAATATTTATTCCTAAGTTCTTTACGATAAGTTAAAGTTATAAACACATTGAATTATATTTATAGAAACCAGATTATGAATCAAATGCTACACCCTTATGCTGTTATAATATTCTATACCACAGATCATAAAAATGTACCTTTAAAATTAACCTTACTCACAATGAATCGCATTAAAATACCACAATATGGACCGCAAACTTCACAGTGTTTAGATAAACAATATACCAAGATACTTCACCCAAATCTTACTGGATTTCAATAGATTTAAGATAACTTTCAGACAAGTATAATTAAGTTATTTAGCCCACAAATGATTCTATATAACTTCAATTGAAAACACCAGAAATTGTATATATTATTATTTTTAATGCAAACAGCCAATTTATGCGACTAGATAAGACTACACAGGACTATGGATATAAGCATAAAACACAAAGTGCCCTTTTAAAATTATTAGCTTCAATTAACTGTAGCAACAATGAATGTATTTGCTTTAACATATTATATTATAGTCACTGCCATACGTTACAACATAACCAAATGATTATTCAATTTCCAGAATTTCTTGTGGGTCATCTATAAGGATTTATCCACTATATCGCAAAGGTACAGGCCTCAAAACTGTTATCTTCCTTTATTCAAGAAAGTGTCCCAAAATGACAGAAAATCTACTTGGCACAAAGTCTATGTATTTTCCTCTCAAAAAAAGCTTGCTTCTTTGAGTCTTTGTGTCCTCTGTCTACTGTGTGTGAAACCTTTTATTTTAATCATTCCCACAAGATTTTGATAGGTCCTTACCGGTCTGATTCGACCTCGGATCTGAACATCTCATAGGTTATTTTGGGAAACGCCTCCATGAGTAGCCAAATGCCTTTTGGTTGTAATATCATTTTTGAACTATAGGTGGCAGCAGATAACCAAAAATGCAGTTTTACCATCAGTGCTGCTACAGTTTAATATAGATTCATATATATTTTTACAATGTATTATATTTTCTATTATTAATAAGTCACATGTTCCATGTGTATTGGACCACATCATACCACTCATCCTGAGCATTTCAAGACTAGATATGATATATTTCTCATAATACAAAGTAATTCTTATACATTTAAAATATATGGGTATTTAAAAGGATTTTAATACTTTTAGCATGGATCTAATTAATATCTCAGTTATCATCTTAATATCACATACATACCTTGAGATCAGCAATCAGATGTGGTTTCATATTTATTATTATCCCATATAAATATTTCATATCTGCATATCTCTTGCTGAGTGTATAAAAACATATGATGTTATTTATATTTTTCATTTAGCAGACATTCACATTTAATATTATACAAACAGACAATTTCATATCCATTTATTCGTACCTATTTTTTAATAGTCTGAGGCACATATTTAATGTTTGAAAATGATATATATGATTTGTCCAAACTTCAGATCCTTAAGACTTCTATGTTTTCAAAAATACATAGATTAAGACATGTTGAAATCTGGATTCTTAGGTTTTCAGCTTCCCATATTACCCTTCTTAGGCATAGGCAATCTCCCAGATTCATGTGTTCATGTTTAATATGTTGTCTGAATATATATATATATATATTAGGCACAATTCCTTTATCTTAGATCTAGTTTCTCATGTGTTGTTTATCTGAGCCAACAGCCTTTTCAACTAAGAATGTGAATTTGGTCTCAGCAGGGACAATGTAACACTTGTATGATAACAGCTGTATCCCTTGACTAAGTTTGTATATTCCCCTATCTTTACAGACAGACCGTCTGTTCCTTACAGGGGTTCCTGTGATCTAAGTAATGAATTTCTTTGGCTAAATTAATTTAGAGATTTCAATCTGGGAAGGCTATCCAACAATAATTTATTAGAAGTTATAAGTCTTCTGAGGCCATGATCAAAGGCCAACCATCCCCTGATCCCTGCCTGATACCTCCCAAACAGCTTTCTTCCCTTCCCAACCCCAGCTGCAGTCTCAACTGTTTAAGCTGACATAAGGGACCGCAGCATGTGCCACAGTGTTGGACATAGCTACTATGTCAACACAGTACACTAAGCAAAGTACTGTTTGATGTAGTCCCTACGTCCATATGCAACAAAGGGTTAAATCATGGTTATTTTTCAGTAACAAAACTTGATTTTACATATAATGTGTTTATATATAATATATATGTGAAATACTGTATTTGAATATATTTTACATGTGTTTGTTATACATATTTTCAAGCATTAACACTTTACATCAGTTCTCCAAAAGTGCTAAATGTTCTGGCACTATTATTTATTGTAATTGAGTGCAACACAACTCACCACTTGTAATTTTAGTGATAACAGCACACCTTGTGCTATTCATTCAGTCTTCAAGTATAGGGCATGTTAGAAAAATATTGGTATCATTAACATTCTCTGGTAAACTGTTTTACAATCCACATATAATACCAGAGTTTGTGCTATTTTTTGTTCAAGGTCACATATCGGTTGTGTTCCACTTGTGATCTAGCCCTTTATTAGGGAACACATTTTGATGATTACATGTGGTGCATTAATGATAGCAGAGGACACAAGAAGCAGTATCACCAGACCTCACTAAAATGAGCGTGCAACTTGATATTACAAGTCCATGGTTTACCAGAGAAAGGTTAGCGTGGCTGAACTCGCCCTAGCGCACCCTTTACTTTCCATAGAGTGTCTGTAAGGAGATGGAAAAAAGCACATAGAGAACTGCAGAGCTTATGTTATATGCTAAATGATACATTATTATTATTATTATTATTTATTTGTATAGCACCTCAAAATTATTTAGCACTGTATATGATGATGCTAGTTCCTGTGAGCATTCACTTACGAGTGTGCATGTTCAGAAACACAAATTGATCTGTTCAGTTTGCACTGTTTAATGTTCTTAGTTGTCAGCTAACAGTTCTATTTCATGTACAAAATATGTTATGCATGTATATTAACTTATATACCATGTTTAAAGATCTATAGAGATGTGTGTTTAGTTTGATTGTTGATTTATGTATATCCCTAGTGTGACAGGGTGAGAGGAGTGTATATTAGCAGGAGATTGGAAAGGTCACTTTTTCCCCTCTAACAAAGTGTTAATTTGTTAGTAGCTCACCACAGCTGATTCTGTTTAAATAATTTAGATCCTTTATAAGCAGTTCTGTAGAGGAAATCAGTTTCTCATTGTGCAGGCTACTCCAGAGAGGGAGGATTTGAGACCTTGCTGCATGTCTGAATTTATAGCTGGCAGAAACAAGAGACTGGTGAGCAAACATCGTTCTATTCTGCTTATTTTGATTTGTTTTGTTAACTGGGACCAGCTTAGCTGCCTAGTACTGGTTAGTAAGGATATATTGCATGTATAGTTAGTCTCCTAAAAAGGAGTAGGATTTTGTTTGTTTTATGTTTTATTTAAAGGGGGAGTACACCCCATGTTGAATACTGCTGATAAAAATAAAACAGCCTAAACAACTATATTTTGTGCTGAAGTGACTATTCCTGCAAGGGCTTTGCCACAGTTGTGTCAGAAGTGGGATTGTTAGTGCCTGCTTTACTTTAAAGGTACAGATCCACATAAATATGGAGGATGTTTTACAGGCCCTGTTGCAGGCTGCGTCTATACAACAAGAAACTAATTGTCAGGCTGCAGCATCAGTTGCAGCTCAGCAAGAGTGTAACCAACTTTTAGCTTTACAAATTGACCCTGGCTGAGGCCTAAAAACAGGATCATGCCATGCTTTATGGTATTGTGCAGCGTATTACTGCTCAGGGAGCACCTGCACAAGCAGAAGGTGTGAATAGGAAACGGGCAAGCGGCTGCTTACAGAAAATGACATCAAAGGATGATGTGGAGACATATTAGGTGGCATTTGAATGCACAGCTACCTGGGAAGCCTGGCCACAAGAGCAATGGACAGGAATCATTGCTCCTTTTCTCCTCAGTGAAGCCCAAAAGGCTTATTATGACTTGGAAGAAGAGGCTGCTGGAGACTATACACGACTTAAACCTGAAATTCTAGCCAGAATGGGTGTAACATGTACAGTGAGAGCCCAGCATTTCTATAACTGGCATTTCAACATGGGGAAAGCTCCCAGGTCCCATATATTTGACTTATTACATCTGGCACGAAAATGGCTTAGCCCAGAGGCCTAAAGTCCTGCACAAATTGTTGAAATGCTAGTACTTGATAGATTCTTGTGAGAATTGCCCCGTGGCCTCTGCGAGTGGGTAGGACATGGAAACCCCACTACATATGATTTTATGGTGGCTCAAGTGGAAAGATACCTTGCTGCCAGGGACCTTGAGAAAGCCTGTCCTATGTCATCTAAATTTGTTTCAGAATCTCTGAGACAACAAAAGACTTTTAGGACCCAGAGGTCAGGAAATAGAAAGGGCAAGACTGAAGCTGAACCAGCAGATCACTATCAGATAAACCACACTTTGCCAAGAGTGGATCATTTGGGGAGGAACCCTGTAACTGGCTTTGAGTGTGGAGCCAAAGGACATGTCAGGGCAGGATGCCCAAACCTACCAGAACCAAGGCATAGTGCCCTAGGAGAAGAACCATTGGACGTTTGTGAACTTATTTGCCTAGCAGGCATGGGAGAAAGCATACACACCTTCCGGGTGTCCGTATGCTTTAATAAAAGAGATACAGATGCTTTGGTGGACTCTGACAGTGCCTTAACTCTAGTGTCAGGAGATTTAGTGGAACAATCACAGTTGCAAAAAAATAAGACAATAGGGGTACTGTGTATTCATGGGTGCACTGTTACTTATTTTACTGCTGTTATAAGTGTCTCTGTACTTAGGAAATTAATACAAATAACTGCTGTAGTGGTACCTAGGCTGCCCTATCCCTTGGTTATATCAAGAAACTTTCCAGAGTTGCATACCCTAATACAGTCTTAAGTTACTGCTAAACAAGGAGAGTCAGAGGTTAAAGCATGGGATAGGAGTCTACATGAAGTTTTCCCTTTTATTCACCCTCATTTGAATGCATCCAATCCCAAAAGGGGTAAATCTAGAAAAGAGCGCAGGAAGAGTAAATACAGATTTAATAAAGCCCTTAATGAAGCTTTGTTAAATGAGCAAGGGAACATGTAGTAAGAAAGGTGTGGCCACTCAGTGCACAGAATCTGAAGTAGATCAGGGAAGTGAAATTACTGAAAATGTTCCCTGTGAACTGGACATTATTAGCAGTAGCTTTGGGCCAGAACAAACTAATGATCTCTTGCTAAACTATGCAAGGAGCAGGGAAGTAGAGGTCAATGGAGCACCTGTAGAAGGTCAAAAAAAAAGTGTATACCCCTATTTTATGGTTAAAAATTACCTTCTTTTCCTGAGTAATATCAAAGGAAGGTCAAGAGATAGAACAGCTAGTTGTGCCTTCGGCTCATACTAGGAAGGTGTTAGATTTTGCCCATTCACACCTTTTGGGTGGACATCTGGGGTAGCGAAAACTCAGGAAAGGGTCCTGAGGAGGTTTGTTTGGCCAGGGGTTTACAAATAAATAAAGAGATATTGTGCTCCCTGCCCAGAGTGCCAACTGTCATCCTCAAAACCCAAGTTAAGTGCTCCACTTATACCCCTCCCAATTATTGATGTACCATTTGATAGGATTGGTATGGATTTGGTAGGCCCATTAGAGAAATCGGCTCATGGTCACCAATACGTTCTTGTTATTGTCGATTATGCAACTCGATACCTGCGGCCATTCCGATACGTAAGGCTAATGCTAAAAATATAGCAAAATAATTGGTACAACTATTTTCACGGGTTGGGATCCCAAAGGAAATTTTAACTGACCAAGGTACTTCTTTTGTTTCCCGTTTCATGAAAGAGTTATGCCAATAGTTCAAAATACAGGCTTTGAAAACCTCGATATATCACCCACAGACAGATTGGCTAGTAGAGAGGTTTAATCTCACACTTAAGGGGATGTTAAGGAAAGTTGTTAGTAGAGGTGGGAAGAATTGAAATCAACTACTTCCTTACTTATTGTTTGCAGTCCGTGAAATTCCCCAGAGCTCAACTGGTTTTTCTCCTTTTGAACTTTTGTATGGTCGACATCTGAGAGATATGTTGGACATACTAAAGGAAACTTGTGAGGAACAGGAAGTATCAGGTACTAATGTGGTGCAGCATATAGAGAAAATGCAGGAGCGAATGGCTCATGTTTTTCCCCTGGTTTGCCAATATATGGGAAAAGTTCAGGATGCTCACAAATTTTATTATGATAAGAGTGCTACTGTAAGGCAATTTAAACAGGGTGACAGGGTAATGGTTTTGGTTCCTACAGCTGAGAGTAAACTTTTGGCTCGTTGGCAGGTACCTTATGAAATTATAGAAAAGGTAAGCCCTGTGAATTATAAAGTTAGTCAGCCTGACCGTCATAGGAAAGAGCAAATATTCCACATAAATCTTCTTAAGCCATGGAGGGATAGAGAAGCATGACTAGCCCAGTTAGATATTACCGGAGCTGAGCCTCAAGTCTCAGAACAAGTAGTAACTATTTTCCCAGAGCTAACACCTGAACAAGTAAAGGAAGTTAAGGAAATGGTGGAGAGGAATAAGGATGTTTTCTCGCCTATGCCAGGCAGAACACAAGAAATTGTCCATGATATTATTACTGAGCCTGGAGTAACCCTTAAATTAAAACCATACAGGATTCCTGAGGCAAAAAGGAAGGCTGTATGAGCAGAAGTTAGGAAAATGCTTGAATTAGATGTGATAGAAGAATCACATAGTAATTGGTCTAGCCCAATTGTTTTGGTACCTAAACCGGATGGTTCTATCCGATTTTGTAATGATTTTAGGAAATTAAATGAAGGGTCAAAGTTTGATGCCTACCAGATGCCACGGGTTGATGAACTGGTAGAGAGGCTAGCTAAGGCCAGATTTCTATCCACATTGGATTTAACAAAATGGTATTGGCAGATACCCCTCACTAAGCATGCCCAAGAGAAAACGAGAAAACTGCCTTTGTAACCCCAGATGGTTTATTTCAATATAAGGTGATGCATTTTAGTCTCCATGAAGCTCCAGCCAATTTTCAAAAGGCTCATGGATAAATTATTAAGACCACGTGCGTACTTGGATGATGTCATAATCAACAGCACAGTCTGGGACTCTCATTTGCAGAAAGTAGAGGCAGT
This sequence comes from Bombina bombina, assembly GCF_027579735.1. Classification (NCBI taxonomy): domain Eukaryota; kingdom Metazoa; phylum Chordata; class Amphibia; order Anura; family Bombinatoridae; genus Bombina; species Bombina bombina. Next base: position 332,643,489 of record NC_069503.1, read on the forward strand.
GGTAGACACCCTTAGGAAAGCTGGGTTAACTGCCAACCCCTCCAAATGTTTTATTGGATTGGCAGAGGCTAAGTATTTAGGTTACGTAGTGGGAAGGGGGTTAGTGAAACCCCAATTGAACAAGGTAGGAGCTATACAGAATTGGCCCAGGCCTCTTAGGAAGAAGCAGGTTAGAGCCTTCTTGGGAATTGTCGGCTACTACCACAGGTTCATATCCCATTTTGCGACCAGAGCTGCTCCTCGCACAGACCTCATTAAAGCCATAAGTCCAGACACAGTAAGATGGGACAGAAAGGCAGAGAAGGCCTTTATAGACCTTCGTTCAACATTGTGTTAGCAACCCGTCCTCGTGGCACCTGACTTTGATAAAGAGTTTTACTTACAGACGGATGCCTCTGAGTTCGGTTTGGGTGCTGTACTGTCACAGTACATAGGCGAGGAAGAACATCCAGTGCTATATCTAAGCAGGAAATTGTTGCCTCGAGAACAGCGCTGTGCTGTTATATAAAAAGAGTGCTTGGCTATTAGCTGGGCTATGGAGACTCCAAAGTATTATTTACTGGGAAGGCGCTTCACCCTTGTCACTGACCATGCTCCGTTAAAATGGATGCACACCAACAAAAATAGAAACTCACGAGTCACTAGATGGGTTTTGTCCTTGCAACCTTTTACCTTTGTAGTGAAGCACAGAGCTGGTTTGCTCCTTGGTAACACTGATGCACTGTCTTGTGTGCATGGGCTTCTTGTAGAAGTCGCTTCACACACTGGTGTTGCGCTGGGGAGGTGGATGTATGACAGGGTGAGAGGATTGTATATTAGTAGGAGATTGGAAAGGTCACCTTTTCCCCTCTAACAAAGTGTAAATTTGTTAGTAGCTCACCACAGCTGCTTCTGGTTAAATAATTTAGATCCTTCATAAGCAGTTATGTAGAGGAAATCAGTGTCTCATTGTGCAGGCTACTCCAGAGAGGGAGGATTTGAGACCTTGCTGTATGTCTGAATGTATAGCTGGCAGAAACAAGAGACTGATGAGCAAACATTATTCTATTCTGCTTATTTTTATTTGTTTTGTTAACTGGGACCAGCTTAGCTGCCCAGTACTGGTTAGTAAGGAAATATTGCATGTATAGTTAGTCTCCTAAAAAGAAGTAGGATTTTGTTTGTTTTATGTAAAGGGGAAGGACACCCCATGTTGAATACTGCTGATAAAAATTAAACAGCCTAAACAACTATATTTAGTGCTGAAGTGACTATTCCTGCAAGGGTTTTGCCACACTAGCAAGAGTAAAACACCTATCATAACACATGTCATTCATTAGTGTGGTCATATTTCACAATATTGCTGAAGTCATCCAGGAACCCCGCACATGCACAATACAAACTGGCTCACAGGGAGTGAGCAAGGCTGAGTAACTGAGTAAGTACTAGACGAACTGCACTCAGATGAACTCAGTAAACAGGAGCAACAGAATTGTAGAAAAAAAAAGTGTACAATGTCCCTTTAACATTTGATAAAATAGCACGTTACTTCTATATTATCCACGAAAGAAAAAAAGTGGTAAAAATCTATAGAAAACAAAACGTAACATAACAATATTCCACCATAAAAAAAAAGAAAGAAAAAGTTTTCTGATTTTAAAAATAATATATCTTTTTTTTTTTTTTTTTAGAATGAATTCTTATGTCATTTTGTCCAATTATCATATAATTTAAATGATGTATTCTTTTAAAGCTGCCACCATTTTGATTTCCATTTTTTAAGTATTAAGCTGTGGCATAATAAAAAAAAGCAAGAATAATAAAGCAAGTTTTTTGTTTATGCTACCATAAAAAAAAATCTGATGAGCTATAAGATGAATCATTTGAATCCATTCCTTGTGGGTTAATATTTTTTAATACCAAAACATTTTGTCCAAAAAAATGGTTAAAATTTGTACTCCTAAATTTAAGCTTGTAAGCTTACATTTCTGCTTTTCTAAATAGAGATACCAAGAGAACAAAGACAAATTGATAATAGGAGTAAATTAGAAAGTTACTTAAAGGGATAGTAAACTCCCTTTAAAAAACGTTTTCCTTTAATGATGCAGATAGAGCATGGAATTTTTTTATCAACTTTCTATTTTACTCCTATTATAATTTGTTTTTGTTCTCTTATCTTTATTTGAAAAGCAAGAATGTATGCTTAGAAGCCGGTTAAGCACATGGGTTGCTTTTGCTGATTGGGGGCTAAATGTAGCCACCAATCAGCAAGCACTATCCAGGGTGCTGAACCAAAAATGGGCCGGCTCCTTAGCTTAGATTCCTGCTTTTTCAAATAAAGAGAGCAAGAGAATAAAGAAAATATGATAATAGGAGTAAATTAGAAAGTTGCTTAAAATTGCATACTCTATCTGAATCATTGAAGAAAAAAATTGAGTTTACTATTCCTTTAAAATTGCATGTTCTATCTGAATTATGAAAGAAAAAATTGGGTTCAGTATCCTTTTAAACATATCTAGCCTTTTTGGTTCTTCACAACTCATTCCTTATTTTTTATATATTGCAAATATTTAACATTTACCTCTTATCCTCACTTTGCAGAACATCTTGCAGCTGAGCTTTCAGTGTAAACATTGAATTTTGTGAATCAGTGTTTACATTGGAATTGGCTGAGGAGACAATCTGCTCATGTGCTTCTAACTCTAATTCTCAGCAGCGTGCATTTACTAATACTCTACCCCACAGGGGCAGAAAGAAAACAACAAGGAGTAAGAAATTATTTATATTTTTAAACTACATATAGTAAAATTAATATATAATACAGTTAAGTGGATTGCTTCTGTGCACATTTAAAAGGTAATGGTAACTTTAGAAGACAAATTTGCCATCACTTTAACTTCCAGGGCCGGACTGGGAAATCAGACCGGCCCTGGAAATTTGTATAGACCAGCCCAGCCACGCCCCCTCCAGTACAGCCACGCCCCTTCCAGTACAGCCATGCCCCCTCCAGTCCAGCCACGCCCCCTCCAGCCCAGCCCATACAAATTCTGAAACTTGCCAGAAATAATGCTGCAGTGCTCCCCTCCCTCACGTAAACCTCCCAGACCCCTTCAGTGCTGAAACATGGCTGCAATTAATGACCCAGAGGTCCCCTTCAGGGATGACTTGTTTAAACTATGGAGGCAAAAAATGACTAAACATTCCTTACAAAAGCCTGTGTAAATATGGCCTCCCTCACGCCAGCAGCTGCCCTGACACCTGCAAACTTGGTCTTTGATATAAGTTGTTGTGTTTTCTTGGTTTCATATATATATCTATATGTGTATGTGTTAACTCCACTGCTCCCATAAAATATATATATATATATAGTGAGAAAATAATCACAGTGGAAGCTAAGTGTCCTTGAATTGTATAGTGTCAGTAATGAGCAAAGATATATATATAATGTCCCAAGTTGAACAGAAAAGACTCTTATTTTCCAGTATTGTATACCATAGTAGTACAAGGATATACTGTTAATCTGTGTGTGTGTGGTGTCACTCCGTCACGCCAGCTTTTAAATAAGCCACAGACCTGTCCTGGTCGCTGCTACTAACACTCAGCCCTCTGGAAGGCGATAGACTCCGCTTGTAATGCGGCCCCGGTGCAGTCAATAATGTGACAACAACTCACCAATCTAGGCGATGCGGGATTCAATGAAGATGTCCTGAAGTAGCAGCGGTAAATGCTGTTAGTTGAACTCCGTGCGTGCTTCCTTGTTTGAACGGTTAGTGTAGCTGTTGGCGTCCTACGTAAGCAGGGGGAGTGACACTCACCACGTGGTGCTGGAAACCAATCCGGACTGGACAACCAACCAAGACAGCTCAAACCTCCGTGGGAGCCGTCAATCACTGGTAGATGCGGGACTCAGGAACTGAAGTTTAGGAGAAGTCCTGTGCTGCCTGAGGTAATAATAGGAAGAAAAACGAGTGCAGATACCTGCTTGCACTCGTTTTTCTTCCTATATATTTTCTTCCTATATATTTTCTTCCTATATTTTTTCTTCATATATATATATATATATATATATATATATATATATATATATATATATATAAAACTCCTGATTTGGTTCTCATAGCAAGCTAAAACTGACCCTTTCCCATACTGTAAATACACGGTCCCTAGTATCTTTTCTTTGCAGAGTGTGTGTTTTCTTTTGTAATATGATACAGAAATTTGTGTAAAAAGTAAATAAATAAATAATTTGTTTACCCAGCCCCTCATATGTAGCTGCTTTGAGGGGGAGATTTATGTTTATTAAGAAAAATGTATAGTTTAACATGCATCTAGCAAGGCAATTAATGCTTTAGGGCCAGGGCAGGGGCAATTCAAAACAAGCTTGGGGTTAATATATATATATATATATATATATATATAAATATATTTTTACAATTTATCAGTTATTAGTATAAGTTTTAGATGTATATCATTGAGTAACTTTATTGGAATCATGGTAATAAAAAATAATCTTTGCGCTGTTCCTGTTCCTGTTTCTCAGACATCAGAAATCTGCATATATAATGAGGTTGCTATGCTACAGTATAGGAGCAGATTGTGAATGGTACACGCTGCTAATTTGCATTTGTATAGGGTCTAACTGGAAGTCACACAATCATAACATAGAATGCAAATGCATTTGTCTTTAAATGCAGATCCCGATTCCCCATCCCAGACTCACCCAGCCAGACTGCAGCTCGCAGCACCACACTCATACTGCTCAGCTCCCCGTCTGATTCCGTGGCTTGATAATTGGAATTGGGATAGCGGCCTCAGTGTCATCATCCTACCTGACGCCTCCCCTGCACATGTAAATCAGCTCCCATCTCCCCCTGTGTGCACCCGGTCCCGCCAAGTGTGTGTGTCCACTCCTACAGCCTGATGAACGACAGTCTTCGACTCAGTGATTTTATATTTTTATTACAGATGATTAAACTTTTATCCTCTTTAATCATCTGTTAAAAATTCAATGGGGAACTCTGTTGGGTTTGGGAGGACTGACTCCGGTCCGGGGCATGCGCTGAGGGAGCCTTGAGGAGGCGGAGCACTGACTATAGCATAATTAATTATAAATATTCAGTATTCGCCGGGCCCTCTGCGACCTGCAACCAATACCTATGCAAATTATTTCATAATCATATGCAAATTGAAAGGCATTGCTTGCAGGCGCAGCCCTTGAAGCCAACCCGCGCTGCTAATACTTAATGAATGATCATCATGATTGATGCTACTCTGCTCTCTATTGCAGCAGCCAGCCCAGAGAGCTGACTCTGCTGCCGGCCCACCGGGATTTTTCCCGGTATCCCGGCTGCCCAATCCGGCCCTGTTAACTTCCTTGTCTCCAATTTCACCCAGCTATTCTTTTCTATCATAAGTTTGCCTGTTAGAATTAGTTAGCTCATTAGACGTGTGTTTGTGAAATATATAGAACATTTGGACTTATTACATTTGTTTTGGGTAAACAACAAATTATGTGCTAGATTGTGATTTGAGTTTCATATCTTAAAAGCTGCTATTGGAACCAATAATGTCACGTTTTGATCTGTCAGAAAACAGGATGTTTTTCCAGCCTTCCATTTTGAAATGTATGTTGTTACTCTTCTCTTGCCACTTCTCTCCTCTGAAGGCTGCCAGTTATCCTTTGACTGCGCTTTTGCTTACTGGGGTAGGATGTTCCTGGTTCAGCTTTGCTTGAACTATGAGTGCTGATGCTACCTTTTTCCATCATAATGTTAGATTGCTATTTTGGTCTTCAATGGTGTGGCCTGCCTGGTCTTGCTTTGGATGTAAGTGATTTGGTTTCAGATAATCGCTTCAGTGTTCTTAGCTGCAGTTTGACACTGGAAACATATTTAAACATTCAGGATAACAACTTATCAATTAATTACTTTACTAAGCTCCACTGACATGATTACAAAAGGTTTTTCAACTAAGGTTCTCCTTCAAAGTCCCTAATAGGAGCACTAGCAGAACCATACTAGTAGTACGGTGTCCATTTTAGGACATCTTTGCTCCCTCCTCCAAAACTCCCTCCTCCCTCCTTTTAAACTCCATGCTCCCTTCTGCAAAATTCCCTCCTTTCTCCTCCCTCCCCAAAACTCCCTCCTCCATCCTTTAAAACTCCATGCTCCCTCCTGCAAAACTCCCTCTTTTCTCCCCCCTCCTGTAAAACTCCCTCCTCCATCCTCTAAAACTCTATGCTACCTCCCTGAAAACTCCATTGTACCTCAGTTATCAGACATCAGGTATCAGGTGTTAGACCTCAGGTATCAGGAATCAGGTGTTAGACATCAGGTATCAGACATCAGGTGTCAGACATCAGGACTCAGGGGTCAGTCATCAGGGGTCAGACGTCAGGGGTCAGACATCAGGGGTCAGACATCAGGGGTCAGACGTCAGGTATCAGACGTCAGGTATCAGACTGGGGGTGGCGAGGGAAATGAAGTGGGTTGAAATTCTTATATTCAAGGACTGAATCACTTTGTATAATACTTATAGTCCCAGAATCCCAGAACCTAATGCAATAATATACATAGAAATGTACAAATATGTGTGCAAGAGAGATTTGCAACACACAAAGAGAAAGATTGCAGGTTGCTGGATTGTGTAATAACTGTACCCACTGTAGATAAAGGTCAGACACATAAAGAATAAGTAAGTATCAAAATCATCCGATCATTCACATTTATACTAAATAACTTTATTAGTGAAAAAATATATTGAAAGTCCGGCTGGACTCATACACATGCACACACACACATACTATTAAAACTAGCTGGAACTCAGATAATATTATTGGTATATCAGATAGCACTCCCGTATTCAAATTATAGTAACTAGCAGGGAATCTAAACTATTTATAGTGTTACAATATTGAGCCCTGTTAGTATATAATAGATTATAGACAGCAAGAAAAAATAATTGCTGTATTAGTTAGTCCTCCTTTAAGGCAAGTCTACACTATTAGGATAGGCAAAAACACTGTATAGTCTGAGGTGCTGGGTATTAGTGCATGAATTAGCCAACCCAAGCACAGCCTTAAATATCTGCGTGTTTGAGTCCTAAACTGAGTGAGAGTTGCACTGAGATTATTGTTAACGATACTATTGCTAGTAATAGTTCAAGTGGTCAATATATAGGCCCCATAGATATAAAATATAAGCCTTGATTAAAGAGACAAAATATGTTGAGTGCCTCTTATTGAGCCACAATATAGCTGTTTGCCGTGGTATTTGTGACCTGGTATTCAGGGTGGATATATTTGAATAAATTAGCATAGACCGATATTGTTTGCTACAAACTAACAGACCTTGTCGTAATTTTACCACATCCAATAGTAGTGCTTGATAAGCTAGTTTGAATGTGGTGCAGTTAGCCTGCTTTTTAATTAATATAAGTCGCTATTGTTTGCTGCAAACTAACAAGCGTGTCAGCAATTATAACACATCACACCATAGTGCTTAATCAGCCAGTTTGAATGCTGTGCAGTTAGTCTGCTTAATACCGTAAATTTATGAGTTTTAGAAATCTGACCCCTATTATCGGCCAGAAAATTCCCACTGAAATACTTAGAGATATCCCATTACAAACAGCCACCAAGTTAAATCATCTACATTAGATGTAAATGAGGACTAAGCTATAAAAAGGTCTCTTCTATAGCGGAGACCTGATTACTTTTAACTGTCTATGAATATTGGGATAGTATCAAGAGTGCTAGCACTGAGTCAGCAAATTAAAAATTGGGGGGTTCAATAACCCCGTGTTCGTGCCCCTGACGCGCGTTTCACATTACGCTTCCTCAGAGGGGTACGCGCCGGCCGGACAGAGCGGGGTTATGTTGGAGTCAAAAACCCGCCTCCGTGTTTTGATTGGTTCAACGGAATACCGCTATGTTACTTCTCATTGGTCAATCCTTGCAGTGTGACACATGGAAGTTCAAAACGGCACATTTGCTTAAAGAGCTGATAAGTTATCATTTACGAGCTAAATTTATCAGAAAGTCATTTGAAAGAGCAAGAGTTGAATGTATCTATCAGGTACATAGTCAAGCATCAAGAACGAGATATAAAATATTGAGTGCGCTTTATTCATTACTGCGATATGTATTACTTGTGAATGATGTCTCTGTTAGTGATCCATTGTATTAGTGGAAAGCTGCTGGTCATTACCTAGATATAGTATCTAAATCATCTATATCACCTTGGTTTTACATTATACCGTAGATGAATTTATGAAACTTTATTTGTATCGATACTGGGATAGACCCTCAATAAAAAATTCTAACAAATTAAAATATTGGTTATCATTCAATAGTAGTCCAATATTACGGACACCATATTACTGTTCTATGATTAAACTGAAAGTTCACAGTTTAAGAAAGTTTACATTAAAGTGCCGTATTTTAAATACCATACATGATAGTTGTACTCAGATTGATTATTAATCAAATATACAGGAAAACTATATCCACAAAAAGATAAATAAATAAGTAAATAAATAAGATTCAAGGGACTAGATAGTGTAAGTGAAATACAGTATGGTGATAAAATGTGAACAAAGGACATACATAAATAATGATAGGATGTGATGCTCACAAAAAGTGTGAGAGAGAAGGGGAATGTGCGTGGATAAATGAATTCCACATAAAATATATTGAATCATGTGTTCCAAACATGTATAGAGGTGAAAAGTCTTTCTGCACTACAGTGGAAAGAAAATTAATTAATAATTGTAGAGAATTAATGGGTGAAGTAGTTAATAGCTGAAAAGTGATAATTTATGTATAGACAATTTATGCCCAAGTGTAAAACATATATTCAACGCTCATAAGGGTTAGTGAAAAGCTACTGTGTACATAGACTGTGTTTTTATTAACTTAATATTAAAATGGTGTGTAGAGGGAAGATCTTTTAAAATTAGGACTTATTATAAGTAAACATTGTAATTGTTGAATTCATTTAATCCGTGTGGATGTACAGTATTGAGTAGATGTATCCAACGGCATTCTGCTTTTAATAAAGAATTTTCTAAATTGCCTCCTCTAATGCCAAGGGAGACTTTCTGCAGAACAGAAAATTTTAAATGGCTGCTTGATCCTTGATGTTTAAGTAAAAAATGTTTTGCTACACTTGTAATCTTTTTGCCTTTTTGTAGGTCTTTTTCTGCGTTCTTGATATTGTTTTTATGTTCCAAAATTCTGACCCTTGCCTCTCTGGTCGTCATGCCTACATAGGCTTTCTCACATACACAGTAGATGATATAAATAACTCCCAGGGATCTGCATGTGAAGTGGTGTTTAAGTTTTTGGCTTTTCCCATATTTGTCCTGAATTTCTTTGATTTTCCTAACATGAGGACAGACAGAACATGTACCACATGGGTACATGCCAGGGTCAGTATCACTTTTTTTTGGAGTGTGTATATAATGACTCTGTACCAGTTGATCTTTTAGGTTTCTCGGTCTCTTATAGCCTATTTGTACTCTCGCTCCTAATGTATCTTTAAGCTCAGGGTCACTGGTGAGGATATGCCAGTTCTCATTGAGTATCTTAATCACACTTTGCATCTGCGGATTGTATGTAGTGATCAGTCTAGGAATGGTGGTGGAATTGTCTTTGATTCTAGGACACAATAAAGTGTCTCTGGATGTTTTCAGAGCTTTGAATTTTGCCTGTTTGATGGCCCTATTGCTGTAGCCTCTTTGTAGTAGCCTGGTTGTAAGAAGTTTACTTTCATTTTCATATATAGAGACATCAGAACAATTTCTCCTCAACCGCAAGAACTCCCCATATGGAATTGCTTTTAAAGTGCATCCTGGATGTGCACTTGTCCTGTGCAATAATGAATTTGTAGCAGTTTCTTTCCTAAAGACCTTAGTTGCAATGGTGCCATCAGTATTTTTTGTGATTGTTAGATCTAGGAAATCAATTTTACCCAGATCGGCTTGGTATGTCAATTTGATGTTGAATTTGTTTTGATTGAGAACTGAAAAGAACTCATCAAGATGTTCACGTGTACCTTCCCAAACAAATAGTACATCATCGATGTATCTTATCCATAGAGGTATATGGTCTGTGTATTTCTCCATGCCTTCAGAAAAAACAATTTTTTGTTCCCAGTGCCCTAGGAACAAGTTAGCGTATGTTGGGGCACAAGAAGTGCCCATGGCAGTTCCTTGTGTTTGTAGGTAGAAACTATCTTTAAATGTGAAGATATTATGAGTCAGGACATACTTCAAAAGGAGTAAGATAAACTCATTATGGTCTTTGTTATCCGATTCATTGGTGGAAAGAAAATATTTAACTGCCTGTATACCATCATTATGTCTGATACTGGTATATAGTGACTCTACATCTGCGGTGATGAGCCAGGTATCACTATTCAGATGTAAGTTTTGCATAATTTTTAAGACCTCCATAGTATCACGGACATACGAGGGCATAGCAGTAAGGTATTCCCTTAATCTCTGATCTATATATCTGCTAGCTGCCTCAGTTAGATTATTATTGCCCGATACTATGGGTCTTCCTGGTGGTTTGGTAAGGTTTTTGTGAACCTTAGGCAGAAAGTATATAGTCGCTAGAGTAGGGTTCTTTTGTATCAGGAAATTTTTTTCGGTTTTAGTGATGGTTCCATTCTCCCATGTCCTAACTATGAGTTTATTATATTGTTCCATATAGTCAGATTGAGGATTGAGTAGTAGTTTTTTATAACAATCTTTATTAGATAACTGTCTCATGGCTTCATCAACATAGTCATCTTTGGGCCACAATACTATGTTTCCGCCCTTGTCTGACGGCTTAATGACTACATCTGTCCATGTTTGAATATCATTCAATGCCCTTTTTTCAGGGAGAGTGAGGTTATTATTCGCATCAAAAATAGGTAAAGTTTCAATTTTTTGGCATACAATCTGTGAGAAAACACTGACTTGAGGTGAAATTGATGCAGATGGTGTATATGTAGATTTCGGTTTTAACCCTTTCTTCCATTGGGTAGCATGGGTTTCAGTATCAGATTCACTTAAAAGATCTTCCAGATCTTGCAGAGAGTCTAATTCCTCCTTAGATAGAGAGGGGTCATTTTTATTTGAATACATCTTTTTAAGTAACAGCTTTCGTGAAAATAGGTGTATGTCTTTAATTAACTCAAACTTGTTTAGAGTATTGGTGGGGCAGAAAGTTAATCCTTTAGAGAGGACACTCTCATGGTTAATATTCAGAGAGTGTTTGCTCAGATTAATTACTCTCATGAGTTGGTCCTGATTGTGGTGAATGGACACATCTCTTTCTTCCTCTCTGATTGTCTTTGGGGGCCTGTGTTTTTCCTTTTGTTTCCCCTTGTTGGTTTGTTGGCTGTTGTCGGATTTAATGTTTGTTGTTGTCGGTGACTTAATGCTAAAAAAGACACTTCTCTATTGGTGTTAGATGTACCCGGTAAAGGATTAACTAGTGTTGCTGATACTGGGAACTCTCTTGTCATAGGCTCCGTTTCATCTCTATTGCTTTCATTATCAGAGATGTCAGTTTCTGTTTCTGTACCACTGTTGTTTTCTCTTATTTGAGTCCTATTATACCTATTTCTGTTGGATGTCTGATATCTCCATCTATAAATTCTTTGTTGTTGGAAATAATCTATATCTCTCTGCAGTTTTTGTTTTTTGGTTTGAATTAGTTCATTCTCAAGTTTGTCTAATTCTTTTTGGTATGTCTGATACGTTTCCACAAAATCGAATTTTTCTTCAAATTTTTTAAGGAGTTCATTATGTTCTTTAATCTCTGCATCTAATTTATTAAGTTCCAAGGTGTCGTGTTTTATTAATATTTGAATTAATTTTAGTGAACATTCTGTCAGTGTTCCTTCCCATTCTTTTACTAAACTTTCATTGTTTAAGGTAAAGGCTGGGAACATTTTGATCCTTAAGCCTCTCGGTATGATGCCTCGCTCTGCATACTTCTCAAAGAAGTGCCAATTCCACCATCTTTTGGTTTGTTTGTATAATGTTTGATGTAAGTTACATAGCGTGTTGTTCAGTTCATCTTTGGTTATTGAAGTGTCATCAATGTTTTTTTTATCAAATAATTGGTTAAGTTCTTTAAGTCTTTTTTGTTGTCTGAGTGCTAAATCTTGTTGTAAATTCATTTTATATTAGTAAGTTCCCTCAAAGAAAAACTAGGATAACCTAGTAAATGTAATCGTTAACTGGGGGTGGCGAGGGAAATGAAGTGGGTTGAAATTCTTATATTCAAGGACTGAATCACTTTGTATAATACTTATAGTCCCAGAATCCCAGAACCTAATGCAATAATATACATAGAAATGTACAAATATGTGTGCAAGAGAGATTTGCAACACACAAAGAGAAAGATTGCAGGTTGCTGGATTGTGTAATAACTGTACCCACTGTAGATAAAGGTCAGACACATAAAGAATAAGTAAGTATCAAAATCATCCGATCATTCACATTTATACTAAATAACTTTATTAGTGAAAAAATATATTGAAAGTCCGGCTGGACTCATACACATGCACACACACACATACTATTAAAACTAGCTGGAACTCAGATAATATTATTGGTATATCAGATAGCACTCCCGTATTCAAATTATAGTAACTAGCAGGGAATCTAAACTATTTATAGTGTTACAATATTGAGCCCTGTTAGTATATAATAGATTATAGACAGCAAGAAAAAATAATTGCTGTATTAGTTAGTCCTCCTTTAAGGCAAGTCTACACTATTAGGATAGGCAAAAACACTGTATAGTCTGAGGTGCTGGGTATTAGTGCATGAATTAGCCAACCCAAGCACAGCCTTAAATATCTGCGTGTTTGAGTCCTAAACTGAGTGAGAGTTGCACTGAGATTATTGTTAACGATACTATTGCTAGTAATAGTTCAAGTGGTCAATATATAGGCCCCATAGATATAAAATATAAGCCTTGATTAAAGAGACAAAATATGTTGAGTGCCTCTTATTGAGCCACAATATAGCTGTTTGCCGTGGTATTTGTGACCTGGTATTCAGGGTGGATATATTTGAATAAATTAGCATAGACCGATATTGTTTGCTACAAACTAACAGACCTTGTCGCAATTTTACCACATCCAATAGTAGTGCTTGATAAGCTAGTTTTAATGTGGTGCAGTTAGCCTGCTTTTTAATTAATATAAGTCGCTATTGTTTGCTGCAAACTAACAAGCGTGTCAGCAATTATAACACATCACACAATAGTGCTTAATCAGCCAGTTTGAATGCTGTGCAGTTAGTCTGCTTAATACCGTAAATTTATGAGTTTTATCACCATACTGTATTTCACTTACACTATCTAGTCCCTTGAATCTTATTTATTTACTTATTTATTTATCTTTTTGTGGATATAGTTTTCCTGTATATTTGATTAATAATCAATCTGAGTACAACTATCATGTATGGTATTTAAAATACGGCACTTTAATGTAAACTTTCTTAAACTGTGAACTTTCAGTTTAATCATAGAACAGTAATATGGTGTCCGTAATATTGGACTACTATTGAATGATAACCAATATTTTAATTTGTTAGAATTTTTTATTGAGGGTCTATCCCAGTATCGATACAAATAAAGTTTCATAAATTCATCTACGGTATAATGTAAAACCAAGGTGATATAGATGATTTAGATACTATATCTAGGTAATGACCAGCAGCTTTCCACTAATACAATGGATCACTAACAGAGACATCATTCACAAGTAATATATATCGCAGTAATGAATAAAGCGCACTCAATATTTTATATCTCGTTCTTGATGCTTGACTATGTACCTGATAGATACATTCAACTCTTGCTCTTTCAAATGACTTTCTGATAAATTTAGCTCGTAAATGATAACTTATCAGCTCTTTAAGCAAATGTGCCGTTTTGAACTTCCATGTGTCACACTGCAAGGATTGACCAATGAGAAGTCACATAGCGGTATTCCGTTGAACCAATCAAAACACGGAGGCGGGTTTTTGACTCCAACATAACCCGCTCTGTCCGGCCGGCGCGTACCCCTCTGAGGAAGCGTAATGTGAAACGCGCGTCAGGGGCACGAACACGGGGTTATTGAACCCCCAATTTTTAATTTGCTGACTCAGTGCTAGCACTCTTGATACTATCCCAATATTCATAGACAGTTAAAAGTAATCAGGTCTCCGCTATAGAAGAGACCTTTTTATAGCTTAGTCCTCATTTACGTCTAATGTAGACGATTTAACTTGGTGGCTGTTTGTAATGGGATATCTCTAAGTATTTCAGTGGGAATTTTCTGGCCGATAATAGGGGTCAGATTTCTAAAACTCATAAATTTACGGTATTAAGCAGACTAACTGCACAGCATTCAAACTGGCTGATTAAGCACTATTGTGTGATGTGTTATAATTGCTGACACGCTTGTTAGTTTGCAGCAAACAATAGCGACTTATATTAATTAAAAAGCAGGCTAACTGCACCACATTCAAACTAGCTTATCAAGCACTACTATTGGATGTGGTAAAATTGCGACAAGGTCTGTTAGTTTGTAGCAAACAATATCGGTCTATGCTAATTTATTCAAATATATCCACCCTGAATACCAGGTCACAAATACCACGGCAAACAGCTATATTGTGGCTCAATAAGAGGCACTCAACATATTTTGTCTCTTTAATCAAGGCTTATATTTTATATCTATGGGGCCTATATATTGACCACTTGAACTATTACTAGCAATAGTATCGTTAACAATAATCTCAGTGCAACTCTCACTCAGTTTAGGACTCAAACACGCAGATATTTAAGGCTGTGCTTGGGTTGGCTAATTCATGCACTAATACCCAGCACCTCAGACTATACAGTGTTTTTGCCTATCCTAATAGTGTAGACTTGCCTTAAAGGAGGACTAACTAATACAGCAATTATTTTTTCTTGCTGTCTATAATCTATTATATACTAACAGGGCTCAATATTGTAACACTATAAATAGTTTAGATTCCCTGCTAGTTACTATAATTTGAATACGGGAGTGCTATCTGATATACCAATAATATTATCTGAGTTCCAGCTAGTTTTAATAGTATGTGTGTGTGTGCATGTGTATGAGTCCAGCCGGACTTTCAATATATTTTTTCACTAATAAAGTTATTTAGTATAAATGTGAATGATCGGATGATTTTGATACTTACTTATTCTTTATGTGTCTGACCTTTATCTACAGTGGGTACAGTTATTACACAATCCAGCAACCTGCAATCTTTCTCTTTGTGTGTTGCAAATCTCTCTTGCACACATATTTGTACATTTGTCAGGTATCAGACGTCAGATGTCAGGTATCAGACGTCAGACATCAGGTATCAGGTATCAGATATCAGACGTCAGACATCAGGTATCAGATGTCAGACATCAGGTATCAGATATCAGGTATCAGACGTCAGACATCAGGTATCAGACGTCAGACATCAGGTATCAGACGTCAGACATCAGGTATCAGACGTCAGACGTCAGGTATCAGACGTCAGACGTCAGGTATCAGACGTCAGACGTCAGGTATCAGACGTCAGACGTCAGGTATCAGACGTCAGACGTCAGGTATCAGACGTCAGACGTCAGGTGTCAGACGTCAGACGTCAGACGTCAGACGTCAGGTGTCAGACGTCAGACGTCAGGTGTCAGACGTCAGGTGTCAGACGTCAGGTGTCAGACGTCAGACGTCAGGTGTCAGACGTCAGGTGTCAGATGTCAGACGTCAGAAGTCAAGTCTCAGGTGTCAGGCATCAGGTGTCAGACATCAGGTTGAAAAAATATCTGTTCATAATGTATTTGCATTTTTTTCATCAGGCAATCATATAATCCTTCAACTATCAATGCCATCCTTTAATATTTTTCTAAAATATTAGCTATCCAGTCAGAAGCTTATATAGCGCAATCATAAGTTTTTTGTATATGTTATATTTGTTATTGTAAAGATTTACGAAAAAAATAAATATATATTTGTTATATTTAAAAAATATACATTTTAGCTTGTAGTATATAAACTCCTGAACAGATATATATCACAACATTTAAAACATATACAAGGATGGCTTTGATATTTCATGGTCTGGATTGTGCTGTGATATTGTGCGATGTACAAAAAAATAAATATATGTTATATTTCAAAAATATATATTTTAGCTTGTAGTATATAAACTCCTGAACAGATATATATCACAACATTTAAAACATATATAAGGATGGCTTTGATATTTCATGGATTATGCTGTGATATTGTGTGATTTATGAAAAAAATAAATATCTATTTGTTATATTTCAAAATTATACATTTTAGCTTGTAGTAAATAAACTCCTCAACAGATATATATCACGACATTTAAAAAATATAGAAGTATGGCTTTGATATTTCATAGATTGTGTTGTGATATTGTGCTATGCCTGAGCTATGATGTCTGATGCATGAGAACGGATGGAGTTTGTTAGGAGGGAGGAGGGAGTTAGGAGGGAGTTTCCATTCTCCTCTGAATCTCTGTCAATCAACAACCCATACTCCCTCCTACCTCCTAAAAAAATCTGTCAGTTATCCATCAAAACTCCATTCTCCCTCTTGACAAACTCCCCTCCTCCCTCCTAACAAACTCCCTCCTCCCTCCTAACAAACTCCCTCCTCCCTCCTAAGAAACTCCATCCGTCGTTCTCATGTATCAGACATCATAGCTCAGGCATAGCACAATATCACAACACAATCGATGAAATATCAAAGCAATCCTTGTATATTTTTTAAATGTCGTGATATATATCTGTTCAGGAGTTTATATATTACAAGCTAAAATGTATATAAGGTCTGGAGCCCCTAGAGTTTGAAATCCATGTATATACCGGGAGAAAAACCTTCTAACATAAAACTCCACCCAACCTTTAGCATAACAACTTTGTTCACAAGAAACAAAAAACCATAACACCCTCCGCTTCCTCGAATAAAGACACAGACACAGTTCTTGGCGTTTAAAATTTTGGAAAGGTCACGGTTTTATTAATTGAAAATTATTAAAACAACCCCATATCATCATAGTCAAAAATTTCCATATTTCAAAATCAATTCTCTAGCATTTTCACGTGAACTTGGGGGCCACGTTTTAAGGGGAGGTAACACCCCCCTGTGATGTGACGGCAAAGCGCAGGGAGAACCAGCGGCATAGCAGGACCCAATACCAGTTTGGTCAAAGACCACCACTGCAGGTCAAGGTATGCTGCAGGATCCTCCCCACCCTACACCGCCGCACCTATGTGTCAGCCCCCAAATTTCACTGAATACCACAACTGAAATCCTAACAAAACAACTATTTAAAGAAATACTAGCTGATCAAAG
The DNA here is from genome assembly GCF_027579735.1 of Bombina bombina. Classification (NCBI taxonomy): domain Eukaryota; kingdom Metazoa; phylum Chordata; class Amphibia; order Anura; family Bombinatoridae; genus Bombina; species Bombina bombina. The sequence goes on from NC_069503.1 coordinate 332,660,873, forward strand.
CTTTGACCAAAGACCACCAGCAAATGTCAGCCGTAGTTGCACCATACCCTTAATGGGCCACACAGGCGGTCTTACAAGATATGAATAAGTAGCCAAGCTCCAGCCCATAACCGTGCCATTGTCGCTCCTTGCCTCCTTGTGACCTCTCCGGATTCTGTCTCAAGATTTCTCTTAATGATTCTAGGGAGGGAGGGAAAAGAAAAAAAGGTTAGTGATCCCTGCTTCCTGTCTCACCTGCCCTTTATGCCTTCCCCCCTCCAGCCCCCCTTTCACCACACCTTAGATTTTAGGAAAACCCACTTCCCCTTTCTCACTCATGGGACCCTCCTCTTTTTCTTCAGAGGATCCCATGCTCACCTTCCCCCTTTATGACCCTCTCTTTCATCAGGGAGCCCATCCCTTAATTTGCTCCCTTCATATGCATTCAGTCTGCTTTTGAAAGGTCTGGAGCCCCTAGAGTTTGAAATCCATGGATATACCGGGAAAAAAAACATAAAACTCCAACCAACCTTTAGCATAACAACCTTGTTCATAAGAAACAAAAAACCATAACACCCTCCACTTCCCCGAATAAAGACACAGACACAGTTCTTGACATTTAAAATTTTAGAAAGGTCACGGTTTTATTAATTGAAAATTATTAGAGCAGCCCCGTATCATCATAGTCAAAAATTTCCATATTTCAAAATCAATGCACCAGCATTTTTACATGAACTTGGGGGCCACGTTTTCAGGGGAGGTAACACCCCCCCTGTGGAGTGACGGCGAAGCGCAGGGAGAACCAGCGGAATTGCAGGACCCAATACCAGTTTGACCAAAGACCACCACTGCAGGTCAAGGTATGCCGCAGGATCCTCCCCACCCTACACCGCCACACCTACGTGCCAGCCTCCAAATTTCACCACCACACAAAAAAGAGGTCCTCTTTTTCTGCCACCTACAACCAACTTAAAAACCATAACCTTGCTTTACCTCCTTGTTCTTACCTCTACCAGGCCTTTTAGGATGTCTCTGATGTCTGCCAAGAACTGGTCGTTTCCTTGATTGGTCAGGTGTTCCCAGTCCATTCTGTACAGCTCCTCCCTCTTTGCTGTGATCAATGGGTGCTCTAAGACTACCCCCCTATCTTCAATACCTCTTTTCTAGCTGCCTGATTTAGCCTTTTTCTGCACCTGTAGCCTGTCCTCTGCTGCTCTACCCCCTTCCAATGTAATCTCTAGATAATATTGGACCAGACTATTTTTACACTGGGCCAGGCCACACTCAACCATTGGAAAAAATTAATGGCCCGTCCCCTATATCATTGTCCATGAGGTATATTATTAACACGTCAGGGACTCCCCATCTCAATCTAGCCTCCTGGATTGTGCTTACTAATTCTCTCCACTTCATCCCTCTTAAACTAGCTTCCCTAGCCTTAAAACCTAAATGAATTTCCAATGGCCGAAGACTTGGCTCTCGCACATGCCCAGTAAATGTAAGAGTGACCGACTAGCCATACCCTTAATGCTCTGTCTGAAAAATAACCAGAAAAAATATGAACTATATTTCTAATATAACTCTTGTAGGCCGCAGATTTTCACCTCCTTAAATTTTTAATAAGCTCTACCAAGCACCCTTTTCCCGCAGAGCTAGTAGCAGCACCTATCCTAAATGAATGTAATGCGAAGTAACCCTGCTTCCATCCTAACCCGCCTATAACCTTTTCCATCACTCTTCTAAACTGATATCTAGTTACATTGCTACCATCCTGATGTCTCAGAAACATGTCCCCATCCTGTTTTGACAATACCGCATTTCTCTTAGTGCTTGCCACTGGGCATGCTAAACCTCCTGTTGCTTTTGCAGATACCCATGTCCCCTTACCTTCCTTATCTGTTAACTTGCTTCCTCCCCAAGTCTCAAGTCGTCCCTCTTTAGTCTTGTTGCGCTATTTATTTTACTGCTGGCTGTGACGGATACCCCCAGCTACCCCGACTGGGTAGCTCCGCCAAATGGGTCCTGCTTCCTTCCTGCCGACTGCAGCTATGTAGCTGGCAAGTGACCACAACCTGTAGCCACCCCTGATGCTTGACAGCACCAGTACTCAGGGTCCCACCCTGTGGCAGACTCCAGCTACCCAGGCTGGATAGCTCTGCCTGAGGATCCTTTCTCTGCCTGGAACAGGCTGCTATGTAGCCCAGGAAAGTGATTTTAGCTGAAACCAACCCAAATAACTAGACACACTAGCATTCAGGTTAGACAGGAACTGATTTTATTGAAAACACACACTCCTTTTAAACAGTCAGCTCCCCTGGACAATCCCACTATTTTCCCACCATTCCCGCCCCTCCAGACAGCCCGGCACCTCCATAGAAGCCACAGTCCCACATAATCCAAATAAATATGGGTGGCGGTTTCGTGGTGATCATTTTAAAGGTCTTGGTCCCCAGATTTCACAGTCCAAAAATCAGCATGATTCGTTACTGGGGACCGGAGTTACAGTCCAATGAAGTTTTGGGATTAGGGGTGTCCAAAACCCCCAGTTCTCAAAAGAGCTCCCCTCCGGCAATTCCCCCACCACTTGTACTCCCCAGGGGCTACTAATCCCCAAAAGAGCGGAGCTCTTGGGCACATGGTTGCTGGAGCAACCTGGGTTAAAGTTAGCGGGTGTTCTGCTGTCCTGTGGCCGACCGCGAGTTCCAGAAGCCTGGCCAGCCTGAGAGGGGTTAGGCGGGTATCCATTGTGAGGCGGCCGACTGGGAGTTCCAGGAGCCCGGCCAGCCTAGGAGGGTTTTCCTGGTCATAAACTATCTCTTCTCAGAACACAAAAACAAGCCAACACAGAGCAAACAAACAGTCTCCAGAGATGGTGGTTGCTCTGAGGAGCCCAAAAACCACTGAGAAACAACAGGGGTGAGGTTGTAGATGGTGGGGGTAGCCTTAGCTGTCTGATATCCATGACACTGGCTACTAAGTCGCCTATTCTAAGTGCCCCGTGAAATGCCAGCAAAAATGCCGCCCCTAATATAACTGCTTCGCTTTTGCTACTACAAACTGTACTTAACTCCGCTATCATTTTTTCCAGCCTCTCTTCTGTTATTGGCTCCCTTTTATCCGCGGCCTTTTCCTTCCCTGCTGCCCAGGCTATTTTTTGCACTTCGAACCTTTTTGTTAAATTTTTTACCCCATATAGTTGGGGAAAAAAATGATATCCCGGCTATTGCTGTTCCTAACTGCCCTTTTTTTGTTCCCCTTTCCTTTAAGTTCTAGAGCCATCTTAAAAATGTATTCTCGTCTCCTTCCACACCTTCTACCCTGAACTGCTGCCATAGCTTCCAATATTTTTTCCGTATGCTACCCAGGTACCAGGGGCCACAGATTTTCTGACCAGTGTATCGATGCCTGCTATGCATTCCCAATCTGCCAAAGAAACATAGGGCAGATCTCACCTACTGGTTTTGCCATTGGTGCTAGTGTTCTAAAAACCTCCCATTTAAAAACATGATAACGCATCTGCGATGGCGTTTCTCACCCAAGGTATATGTCTAGCTTTAAATTGAATGTTGTATTTTAAACATTGCAAAACCAAATAACGAAGGTATCGTCCCACTGGCAATGATGTTGCTGTCAAAGAATTCAGGGAATCAACTACTCCTTTGTTATCTGCCCAAAAAAATATTATTTTGTCCACTAGCCTACTACTCCATAAAGCCACAGCCACCACTATGGGAAATAATTTAAGCAACACTAGATTTTTTACCCAGCCATTTTCTTTCCATTCCCTAGGTCACTCGCCTACACATCAGTCCCCCCTGCAAAAATGCCACAAAACCACAGCTGCCTGCGGCATCCGCTAGAATTTCCTTCTCCCAAATCCTCTCCCCATTAAACTGGATCAAGAATGAATCCCACACTTTGAGATCTTCCCTCAGTCATTTGGTTATTCTGATTGTATGTTCTGGCCTCTTTATTCCACAGGTACTCAACTCCAATCTTTTCTTAAATACTCTGCCCACTGGTATAACCTTACACACAAAGTTCAAAATTCCTAGGACTTTCTGCATTTCCCTGAGAGATATTTTTTTTTTTTCCCTACAATTTCCCTTATCAGATCCCTGGCCTTTTTCCCCTTCCTTCTCCTCTGGTAACTCACATTGGCCCTTCACGGAATCAATGACTATACCTAGAAAGACTAACCTGGTACAAGGCCCCTCGGTCTTCTTCTTAGCTACCGGTACTCCCAAAAATTTTCAACATTCCCAACTAATTCACCTTTAATCTTACACAATCGTTAGCTCCCGCTAAGCCTATCAACAAAAAATCAACTAAATAGTGAACAACATTGTCCATACCAGACTTCTTAACGCTTAACCAATGCAAAAAAGAACTAAACGAAATCGAACACCCCATGGGTAAACTTTTATCAACATAATAGTTGCCATTAAAACTTGCAACCCATTAATTTAAAACTCTCTGGGTTAAGAGACAACAAAAGAAATCCTGACTCTGTCAATTTTTGATAACAAAGCTCCCTTACCCAAAGCCCGCACCATATGCACTGCCCTGTCAAAAGACTGGTATTCAACCGATTAATCATTTTTAGCTATGGCATCATTTACTGACCCTCCCCTGTACTTGCCCTACTCCTTCTTTGGGACTCTGCCTAAGGGAGACACTACTAAATCCTCAATTGTTTTTTCTTTAAATGGGCCTGCCATCCTCCCTAATTTTACCTCCTTGTCCAATTTCTATTGCATGACCTCTGGGAACTCTATGGTTGATTTTACATTTGTCGTCTTACCTGCTCCTTTCACCTCAAATTGAACTGGTACCACAAAACCCTCAGAAAAACCATGCTCTAGAAATCTTCTAACCTCTATGTTCTCATATGCCTGTAGTTCCTGTAACAACCTATTTTCAGCGGTGTTTTGGCCAACCCCCAATCCAACTCCACTGCTGGTATTACCCTGCCCTTGAAAGCGATACATGGGTCCATTCACATTGCCCCTTTTACAATCCACACCAAGGTGACTTCCGTTACAATATCTACACACATGCCTATATTTACAGGAATTCCCTCTATCACACCACTTATCGTAAAGTTAAAATTATTTTTCTGCCATAGCATGGTGTTCATCAGCTTATATCCTATGCAACACCTCCTCCTAGTGACGTCATGCATAATAATTAATCAATCCAGGAGAAGCATGACCATCTGAAACTGTAAACCTGGCTTATTCCCCCCACTCCTTATCTAGCTTACATAGCTTCTAAACAATACCCTAGCTTAAAACTACAAACCACCCCTTACTTCCTTTTGCTAACAAAGTCAATTCCTTAAAGGACCAGTCAACACAGTAGATTTGCATAATCAACAAAGGCAAGATAACAAGACAATGCAATAGCACTTAGTCTGAACTTCAAATGAGTAGATTTTTTTTCTGACAATTTTAAAAGTTATCTTTTTCTACTCCCCATGTACCATGTGACAGCCATCAGCCGATCACAAATGCATACACGTACCATGTGACAGCCAACAGCCATTCACAAATTCATACACACTTATTGTTGCACACGCTCAGTAGGAGCTGGTGACTCAAAACTTTTAAATATAAAAAGACTGTGCACATGGAAGTAAATTGGCATGCTCTATCTGAATAATGAAAGTTTAATTTTGTTTGAGTGTCCCTTTAAGCTGTTCCCTTGGTATTCTGTCAGTACACTGTACTAAGGCATTTAAACTTTAGTTTTCCATTCCCTGTAATCCCATTAATTTATAACCTTCCCTTCTCCCAACTTATTTTCTTTAATTAATAATAATAAAGACCGACACAAATGTTTGGCGTTCTCTCCCCTCCATTAGATATTTTGTTCATTAGAATATCTCGGAGCTGTGTTCAATAAATATTAGTACAGTTTAGGAGTGCCCTCCTAATGAGATTATTTATGGATTATAAATATTAATAATTAATAACAATAATATTTTTTTTGTCAGCAATACCTCCAATTCATATAGTAAAATCTTAGCAGTGCACCCCAGAAAAATGTTATATAATCTCAGTAGCGCACTCCAAAATAATACTATTGAGATATTTAGCAATTAATGACAATAAGATTATTATCAAATATTAATATTTAATCCCAAATTAAAATATTTCCTAATTTCTGAACAGGTTATTTTTTTTTATAAAAACTGTGATTATATTTATGCAGTAAATAGAATATTGATTATGACCAGATATATATTAATTGATTTTTACCATATTAAAATTATAATTTAAAGCAAGGTATAGAAATATTTAGATTAATTAATATTCAATTAAATCATCTGTATCCTGGATATGGTCACAATATTATTAGGAATTAACTTTAAATAAAAATGAATTAACTATCAAATATCACAATTTAATGTTACTAGATATAACCATTATAATTAGCCAGTAACAATAACCAATTCGGCATATGGCTTATTTAACAACGTTTAGCTAGCAAATGTCTGAACCTAATAGAATTTACTGGAGATATAATATAGCTATCTAACCAAAATAATCTTATATGACTTAAATAATCAATCAGAGCAATTTATACCATATTAACAATTCAATATATCAACCAGTACAGCATTAATAAGTCTGATCTAGCCACAATACAATTTCTAAAACATTTACCAGTAACTAAAAATTAACTTATGAGTATAAAAATACAAAAACCCTTTTCTACAGAGATAAATTTACTAATGCTAGTATAATTATTATATAGGATACACTAATATATTTAATATTAATTTATAGACATAAAATACACTTTTAATGCACAGCTTCAGCTATGCTATTGCTATAAAGAAAGCTTAAGCTGTAGTACCTATTTATACATTACCAGCTAGCAATTTAGCAATGATTGAGACTTCAGCATCCAAAGTTCACAATATCTTAGCAATTACCCTGTTCCTTGGAGCCATTTCTGCAACAAAGAAAAACTGCTCTGCTCTAAACAAAGAAAAAGGCTACAGGGAGTGCAGAATTATTAGGCAAATGAGTATTTTGACCACATCATCCTCTTTATGCATGTTGTCTTACTCCAAGCTGTATAGGCTTGAAAGCCTACTACCAATTAAGCATATTAGGTGATGTGCATCTCTGTAATGAGAAGGGGTGTAGTCTAATGACATCAACACCCTATATCAGGTGTGCATAATTATTAGGCAACTTCCTTTCCTTTGGCAAAATGGGTCAAAAGAAGGACTTGACAGGCTCAGAAAAGTAAAAAATAGTGAGATATCTTGCAGAGGGATGCAGCACTCTTAAAATTGCAAAGCTTCTGAAGCGTGATCATCGAACAATCAAGCGTTTCATTCAAAATAGTCAACAGGGTCGCAAGAAGCGTGTGGAAAAACCAAAGGCGCAAAATAACTGCCCATGAACTGAGAAAAGTCAAGCGTGCAGCTGCCAAGATGTCACTTGCCACCAGTTTGGCCATATTTCAGAGCTGCAACATCACTGGAGTGCCCAAAAGCACAAGGTGTGCAATACTCAGAGACATGGCCAAGGTAAGAAAGGCTGAAAGACGACCACCACTGAACAAGACACACAAGCTGAAACGTCAAGACTGGGCCAAGAAATATCTCAAGACTGATTTTTCTAAGGTTTTATGGACTGATGAAATGAGAGTGAGTCTTGATGGGCCATATGGATGGGCCCGTGGCTGGATTGGTAAAGGGCAGAGAGATCCAGTCCGACTCAGACGCCAGCAAGGTGGAGGTGGAGTACTGGTTTGGGCTGGTATCATCAAAGATGAGCTTGTGGGGCCTTTTCGGGTTGAGGATGGAGTCAAGCTCAACTCCCAGTCCTACTGCCAGTTTCTGGAAGACACCTTCTTCAAGCAGTGGTACAGGAAGAAGTCTGCATCCTTCAAGAAAAACATGATTTTCATGCAGGACAATGCTCCATCACACGCGTTCAAGTACTCCACAGCGTGGCTGGCAAGAAAGGGTATAAAAGAAGAAAATCTAATGACATGGCCTCCTTGTTCACCTGATCTGAACCCCATTGAGAACCTGTGGTCCATCATCAAATGTGAGATTTACAAGGAGGGAAAACAGTACACCTCTCTGAACAGTGTCTGGGAGGCTGTGGTTGCTGCTGCACGCAATGTTGATGGTGAACAGATCAAAACACTGACAGAATCCATGGATGGCAGGCTTTTGAGTGTCCTTTCAAAGAAAGGTGGCTATATTGGTCACTGATTTGTTTTTGTTTTGTTTTTGAATGTCAGAAATGTATATTTGTGAATGTTGAGATGTTATATTGGTTTCACTGGTAAAAATAAATAATTGAAATGGGTATATATTTGTTTTTTGTTAAGTTGCCTAATAATTATGCACAGTAATAGTCACCTGCACACACAGATATCCCCCTAAAATAGCTAAAACTAAAAACAAACTAAAAACTACTTCCAAAAACATTCAGCTTTGATATTAATGAGTTTTTTGGGTTCATTGAGAACATGGTTGTTGTTCAATAATAAAAATTAATCCTCAAAAATACAACTTGCCTAATAATTCTGCACTCCCTGTAGTGATCCCTGCTTCCTGTCTCACCTGCCCTTTATGCCTCCCCCCCAGCCCCCCTTTCACCACACCTTAGATTTTAAGAAAACCCACTTCCCCTTTCTCACTCATGGGACCCTCCTGTTTTTTCTTCAGAGGATCCCATGCTCACCTTCCTCCTTTATGACCCTTTCTTTCCTCAGGGAGCCCATCCCTTAATTTGCTCCCTTCATATGCATTCAGTCTGCTTTTGTTTTTGAAATATAACAAATATATATTTATTTTTTTCGTAAATCGCACAATATCACAACACACTCCATGAAATATCAAAGCCATCCTTGTATATTTTTTAAATGTTGTGATATATATATGTTCAGGAAGACACCCAGATGCTGAAGACACCCAGATCTACCTCTCCACCCCTGCTCTCTCTCCCTCTGTCCTCTCTCATGTCAGCAACTGCTTATCTGGTATTTCTTCCTGGATGGCCTCTCATCACCTAAAGATTAACATGTCCAAGACTGAGCTCCTTCTTATCCCCCCTCAAGCTCTACGCCGACTTCTGACTTCTCTATCCCTGTTGACGGCATCACCATTTCCCCATCGCCCCAAGTCTGCTGCCTCGGTGTCACACTTGACTCAAACCTATCCTTCATCCCCCATATCCAATCGCTTTCTACATCCTGCCGCAATCATCTACGCAATATTTCCAAAATTCGCCCGTTTCTGAGCACTAACACCACAAAGCAAATAATCCACTGCCTTGTTATCTCCCGACTTGACTACTGCAACAACCTACTCGCTGGCCTTCCTCTTTTCCACCTCTCCCCCCTTCAATCCATCCTAAATGCCTCTGCCAGGCTGATCCACCTTTCCCGTCGATCTGTATCTGCTGCACCTCTCTGTGAGTCCCTTCATTGGCTCCCCATTCACAGCAGAATTAAATTCAAAATTCTCACCCTTACATACAAAACTCTCACCAACGCCGCTCCCCTCTGCCTATCCTCTCTAATACACAAGTATACTCCAGCCCGTCCACTAAGATCCAACAATGACCTGCTCCTTGCATCCGCAACTATCACCTCCTCTCATGCTAGACTGCAGGACTTCTTTCGTGCAGCACCTACCCTCTGAAACACTCTCCCTCGTGCTGTCAGGCTTTGCCCTAATCTTTCTTCCTTCAAATGCTCCCTGAAGACTTTTCTGTTCAGGGATGCCTACCACCCAACTCAATAATAAATTAATTTCACTTACCTAATATTTCCCTCATCTAAATCTGTATTAACATCCTTCTCAATCTTGCAGTCCTCATCTCCGGTTTCTCAACCTCCTACCCTTCTAGATTGTAAGTTCCCATGGGAATAGGGCCCTCAATCCCTCCTGTATGTGTTTGTAAATTTTGTCCTGTATCTTACAAGTCTTGTATTGTTTTATTTAAATGAATTGTATCCATGGACAGCGCTGCGGAATATGTTGGCGCTTAATAAATAAGTATAATAATAATAATAATAATATAAGCTTTTTACTGTGGATAGCTAATATTTTAGAAAAAATATAATAGGATGGCATTGATAGTTGAAGGATTATATGATTGCCTGATGAAAAAAATGCAAATACATTATGAACAGATATTTTTTCAACCTGATGTCTGACACCTGATGTTTGACTCCTGACACCTGACGTCTGATACCTGATGTCTAACACCTGTGTCCTGATACCTGATGTCTGACACCTGATGTCTGAAACCTGATACTTGACTTCTGACGTCTGATGTCTGATACCTGACGTCTGATGTCTGACACCTGATGTCTGACACCTGATGTCTGACACCTGACGTCTGACACCTGACGTCTGACACCTGACGTCTGACGTCTGACGTCTGACACCTGACGTCTGACACCTGACGTCTGACACCTGACGTCTGACACCTGATGTCTGATACCTGATGTCTGATACCTGATGTCTGATACCTGATGTCTGATACCTGATGTCTGATACCTGATGTCTGATGCCTGATACCTGACACCTGATACCTGACACCTGATGCCTGACACCTGATGCCTGATTTCTGATACCTGATGTCTGATAACTGAGGTACAATGGAGTTTTCAGGGAGGTAGCATAGAGTTTTAGAGGATGGAGGAGGGGGGAGAAAGGAAGGAGTGTTGCAGGAGGGAGCATGGAGTTTTAAATTATGGAGGAGGGAGTTTTGGGGGAGGAAGGAGAAAGGAAGGAGTTTTGCAGGAGGGAGCATGGAGTTTTAAAGGAGGGAGGAGGGAGTATTGGAGGAGGGAGCAAGGATGTCCTAAAATGGACACTGTATAGTAGAATTCATATCAGGTGTTAATCATTAAACTCACATGTTAACTAGGATGTTATATGTTGAATGAAATAAATAGTGTAATATTAATTTTGAAAATGAATATGCAAATCGTGTGTTAAGAGGATGTTCGATTAAGCAGCAATATCACATGAATGTTTAATAAACAGAAAAAATGATTTCCATACCCCCCAACTGTCCCGATTTTCGCGGTCTGTCCAGCTGTCCCGGGTTGCTAGCCATCTGTCCCGCATTGCCTTATGGATTTTTTTTTTTTTTAAATCTATTGGCCACATACTCAGAAGCAGCTGTCTTTTCTCTCCCAGGGTTATATACCTGTTAGATTCCTTGTGGAAAAGTAATGGTGTGTGGGTTAAGCAGGAGTAGGAAGGCTGTATACCCTCTGACCTCAGGTAATGGTGACCTCTAACCCCTGGTAGTGATGACGTCTACCACTGTTGATAATACTAGCATGCTTTCAGTTTTATACGATGAGCAGTGCTAACACCAGGGTAACGAGCAGCCTCAGACTGCCAGCTAATGTGCTTGCCAACCCCAGGACCCCATCCAATTAGTAACAGATACCCATATATGATGCAGTGTGTGTCTATCTGTATCTATATGTGTGTATGTGTGTGTATCTGCATGTATAAGTGTAAGCTGTGTAGTGTGTGTGTGTATCTGCATGTATAAGTGTATGCTATGTAATGTGTATGTCTGCATGTATAAATGTAAGCTATGAAGTGTGTGTATCTGCATGTATAAGTGTATACTATGTAGTGTGTGTATCTGCATGTATAAATGTAAGCTATGAAGTGTGTGTATCTGCATGTATAAGTGTATGTTATGTAGTGTGTTTATCTGCATGTGTAAGTGTATACTATGTAGTCTGTGTGTGCGTATCTGCATGTATAACTGTAAGCTATGTAGTGTGTGTGTATCTGCCTGTATAAGTGTATGCTATGTAGTATGTGTATCCGCATGTATAAATGTAAGCTATGAAGTGTGTGTATCTGCATGTATAAGTGTATGTTATGTAGTGTGTGTATCTGCATGTGTAAGTGTATACTATATAGTCTGTGTGTGCGTATCTGCATGTATAACTGTAAGCTATGTAGTGTGTGTGTATCTGCCTGTATAAATGTATGCTATGTAGTATGTGTGTATCTGTATGTATAAGTATAGGCTATGTAGTATGTGTGTGTATCTGTATGTATAAGTGTATACTATGTAGTATGTGTGTGTATCTGCATGTGTAAGTGTAAGCTATGTAGTGTGTGTGTATCTGCCTGTATAAATGTATGCTATGTAGTATGTGTGTATCTGTATGTATAAGTATAGGCTATGTAGTATGTGTGTGTATCTGTATGTATAAGTGTAGGCTATGTAGTGTGTGTGTGTGTATCTGCATGTGTAAGTGTATGCAATGTAGTGTGTGTGTATCTGCATGTGTAAGTGTATACTATGTAGTGTGTGTGTGTATCTGCATGTGTAAGTGTATACTATGTAGTGTGTGTGTGTATCTGCATGTGTAAGTGTATACTATGTAGTGTGTGTGTATCTGCATGTGTAAGTGTATGCAATGTAGTGTGTGTGTATCTGCATGTGTAAGTGTATACTATGTAGTGTGTGTGTGTATCTGCATGTGTAAGTGTATACTATGTAGTGTGTGTGTGTATCTGCATGTGTAAGTGTATACTATGTAGTGTGTGTGTGTATCTGCATGTGTAAGTGTATACTATGTAGTGTGTTACTTTGCATTTTTGCTAACTTTTAAGGCCAGAATCTAGAATATTAATGAGGAATGCAGAGAGTAGTGTCCAATTAAAATAAAAATATTTAGCACTGTCTCTGCTAAGGTTAATTAAATACAGAGCTCACATAGCTATACCAGTGGTTTGAGCTTGTGTTTGATTTGCTGCCTAAGAGTATAAAAGATATGACTTTATTTAGAATTTTATTTTATATTACTTTGGTCTTATGATTTTTTAAGCTCCGCCCCTGCTCCTGCCCACCACATTTCAAATTTTTGCCCTCTTTTGAATTTTGAAATGTTGGGAGGTATGTTTTTCTATCCTGCTTAAATGTATTGAGGTCTAGGTATTGTACAGGAAAGAAATTAACATAGGATTGCAAAAAAATGTATATTTGGGAATTTGTACTGATATGGAACAAGAATGGAATTTAATACAACCAGACAAACCTTTGTGAGCTTTCTTAAAAAAAAAATAAAGTAAAACAAAACAACAAATAACGGTTTTCAAATTTTTTTTTTTATCATTTGTCATTTTTGCTTAACAAAATTCTTAATTTTTTCCATTGCTGTGACAGAAATGAAGGACCTTTTTTTTGTATGGTTTTACTAAATGTAACCTAGCATGCTTAAACTAAATCAACACTTGTGGGAGTTAATGGGTATTTATCTAAACCTCCTTACATTTTGAGTCATCAGCTGAGAATGCAGGACAAAATACTAATCGTTAGTAATGAAGAAAAATGATCATTTCTCTTCTGGACTCAGAAAGCTTCTCACAACGCCCTTTCATTGAAGGATTGCTGGAAAGGTTAATATCTAAAAAAAATGAGTACATTTTTTTATGTTTGGTCTTCTCTAATTTTGTACTGTGTAATGTAATACTTTTATAATCAGCGTAAAAAGATATTAAGTTAATGCATGATATACATTTTGCGTCCAATCATACACATATATATATTTACTTGAAGGGACATAAAACAAGTTGGGATATAGACAAAATATAATAAGTAATTTAATTACTTTACCTGCAAATGTATATTGCAGTGCCTCGCCATTAACCCTTTCTTTTAAGTTTCCGAATTGTACAGCTCTAATTCCCCCCCCACACATATTTCCTTCTATGGCTGCATCTATATAATCCTTTGATTTGGTACAATGCAGAAGTACACACTCATCTGCTGGAGCATGCCTAGAAGCAAATACGCTGCTGTAAATTCAGTTGAAATACAATACCTGTGTTTCTGATGCTAAACAATGATAAGGGGGCTATGTAAGTCATTTGGCTTATTTTTTAATTAAACAACAAAACAAAAAACTTGGCAGCAATTTTTAAACATTTTTTTTATGCAAACTATTTTTACTTAATTAGCCCTTTTAGGATATGTACAGATCTCAACCTGTTTTATAGCACTTTAAAGGGATATGAAACCTAAATGTTTTCTTTCAGGATTCAGATAGAGCATCTAATTTTAGATTCATTTCTAATTTACTTCTATTATCAATTTTTCTTCATTCTCTTGTTATCTTTGGTTTTAAAGCAAGGGCATATGTTTAGGAGCCATCACATATCTGGAGCAATATATGGCAGTAGATTTCCTTGAATGTTATTTATTTGCAAGAGCACTAGATTGCAGCACTATTTGCTGCCATGTAGTGCTCAAGATGCATACCTATTATTTTTATTATTATAGATTATTTCTGATGAACAAAACTGAGCATTTGGATATAAAACAATCCATTTTGCTCTCATATGTTGAAATGAAATGAAGGTATTTACTTAGCAATCATCATTAAGGAAATGATCAACCTGTCAGAGGTACAACAGATGTAGGATATTAGTGAGTACTTCCAGGGAGTGCTTCATCAACATTCATTATGTGCAAGGGATGAAAAATTGAAACTGGTGTGATTTTTTGCCTCCTATAAAGCCTCTTCATCTTGGGGTGCTCTGAGAACCATATTGCTGCTATCTATGGATCTTATGAGATTAGGCCTGTCTCTATGTGCATAAACTTCCCTTTTCACACTATACCTTCCCTCTTGCCAACCCAGGTAAAGTCCTGTTAGTCTGAGATATTAGTTAAAAGTCATCCTTGAGCTGCTCATACAGAGCAAGATGACTTAAAGGGACAGTATAGTCAAAATTAAACTTTCATAATTCAGATAGGGCATGCAATTTTAAACAACTTTCATTTTCATCATCAACTTTGCTTTGTTCTCTTGGTATTCTTAGATGAAAGCTAAATCTAGGTAGGCTCATATGCTAATTTCTAAGCCCTCTTATCTCAATGCATTTGACAGTTTTTCACAGCTAGGTGTTAGTTCATGTGTGCCATATATATAACATTGTGCTCATGCCGGAGGAGTTACTTTTGAGAGGGCACTGATTGGCTAAAATGCAAGTGTGTCAAAAGAACTGAAAAAAGTGGGCAGTCTGTAGAGGCTTAGACACAAGCTAATCACAGAGGCAAAAAGTATATTAATATAACAGTGTTGGTTATGCAAAACTGGGGAATGGGTAATAAAGGGATTATCTATCTTTTTAAACAATAACACTTCTGTAGTAGACTGTCCCTTTAAGTGTCTCAAGCAATAACCTTCACTATTTTCATATTTCTTATTCCTGACTAAGAAAACGTTTTAGGGTACTTTTCAAAGTGTTTTAAGCCATATGGGTATAATGTCAACTGCCTTTCTGAGTATTACCCCAGGATGGGTCACCCTCTCTCACAACCATACAATAGTACAGCCTTTTTCACAACCTTTGCTATCCTGGCACAGCCAGGCCCTTTACCACTCTAACCACTTAATTGCAGTTTTACAGATTCTACAACTGTAATAGGGTTTTGCAGGGCTGTGCCCCTCTAACTTGGGCCCTGCTGACTTAACTCCCATTATAGGCTGGGTCCCAATCACTCCTCTGTATCACAATGTCACACCCCTTCTTATAGGCTCTGCTTCTTTCAGTCACAACAAAGACACTAAATTGTTTAGCATAGCCAGATCTGTTTTGGAGTTGACTTACCTGTCTACATAATTCTTTTGTTTTTTTAATAGTGTCTTGTGTATCAGAATTGTTGATAGATATGCTATTAAATAATTGCAGATAATATGACAAAGATGTATGAATTTTTTTTTAGCTTACATGTTTTTTTCTATTTTTTTATCATGTGGCCATGTTGCAGTTGTTTTTAATAGCCAAACTGCACCCATCATTTGCCTTATTTGCAAGAGCCAATCTGGGCTTTATTTATGCAGACAACAAGGCTATCCACTACCATAATGTTAGCAAAACCTGCCTTATTTTATAGTGTTTATACGTTGAAGTCAGTTATTGAAAGATATGGTGCAGGGTTAGCCTTAAGAAGAAAACAGCAGAGTACATTTCAAGTTCTAAAATTAGAAAATCAGAGAATGTGTTATATTTACTCTTTTTTTCTGATATCAGGGTGTTTTAAAGGCAATCATTTGGCCATAGATATAAACCATTATGGTGGTGTATAAATGTTAATGTCTGTAAAAATATCTAGAAAGTTTATCAAACATTATAAACCATTTTATGTGTATATAGTCGTCATCATGGGCATCCACAGAAATGTTTTTTTTTGGGGGGGGGCAAAAAATTAAAATGCCCTAAGCATACCTATATCAGTGAAGCCGACACAGTTACTTGTTGCTTGCATGAGCTGCACATATTTTTAAACATAATAGCTCACTGGTGTCAAGAGTGACTCAAGTGAGTGCTTATACTTAGATATAAGGCAGGGCTTAATAAATATGATTCAAAAATCTAGAAGCCAGCCCAAAACATTTTTAGGGCTGCAATATGATCATGAAAAAACATTTTAATTACATGCACATTTTATTTACACACACTAGGGATGGGCGAATGTTTCTAAAAATTTGAAATTTAAAACAAATTTTGATACATTCGTTCGTTCGAATTTCAAATGTTTATATAACATTCTAACATTCTATGTTCGAATTTTCATTTTCAAATTTTTCAATAAAATTCAAAAATATTCGTTTGAATAATAGAATGTTTAGCTATGTATTCATTCAATTTCGAAATGTAATATTCAAATTTGAATGTGACATTCAAATGTGACATTCAAATTTGAAATAGTATTTCTAGTCTACAACTGTGTTTAATAAATGTAATATTCGAATTCTACATTCGAATTTGAATGTCACATTCAAATTTGAAATAGTATGTCTAGTCTAATACTGTACTGTGTTTTAAATGTGATATTCGATTTGAATGTGACATTCAAATTCGAAATAGTATTTCTAATCTAATACTGTGTTTTATAAATGTAATATTCGAATTTGAATGTGACATTCGATTTGAATGTGATATTCGATTCGAATGTGACATTCGAAATAGTGTTTCTAGTCTACAATTGTGTTTTATAAATGTAATATTCGAATTCGAATGTGATATTCGAATGTAACATTCTAATTCGAATGTGACATTCTAATTCAAATGTGACATACGAAAACTGTAAATAACATTCGAAAATCAAATTTTTAAGAATATTCGTTCTTATCAACATTCTATTATGTAAATCGAATTTCTACAATAACATTCTTTCTAACATTCTAATTCGGATATAAACACATTCGCCCATGCCTAACACACACACAAACATCATATACATACATACATATATATATATATATATATATATATATATACACAAACATATACACACATATGATGTGAGGATCAAACAAAAAATATTTATGAACAGTTTGGTGACAATGTCAGTGTTTATTTTACATTGTGTATGTGCTGTGTATGAGTGTGTGTAACTTGGTGACAATGTCAGTGTTTATTTTACATTGTGTATGTGCTGTGTATGAGTGTATGTAACTTGGTGACAATGCCAGTGTTTATTTTACATTGTGTATGTGCTGTTTATGAGTGTGTGTAACTTGGTGACAATGTCAGTGTTTATTTTACATTGTGTATGTGCTGTGTATGAGTGTGTGTAACTTGGTGACAATGCCAGTGCTTATTTTACATTGTGTATGTGCTGTGTATGAGTGTGTGTAACTTGGTGACAATGTCAGTGTTTAGTTTACAGTGTGTATGAGTGTGTGTAACTTGGTGACAATGTCAGTGTTATTATACATTGTCACCAAGTTACACACACTCATACACAGCACATAGACACTTTAAAATAAACACTGGCATTGTCACCAAGTTACACACACTCATACACAGCACATAGACACTGTAAAATAAACACTGACATTGCAGACAACACACTCTCTAACAAAACTCCCCCAGGCACAACATACACACTGTAAAACAGACACTGACATTGTCACCACACATACTCATACACAGCTACTCCACCAGGCACAACACATACACAATAGAAAAAACACACAATACTGAGATAAAGATCCTCTGCATTTTTATTAGGATCAGTACAACCTTACCTCCACACAGCCTCTGCGGTCAGGTCCGGTGCTAGACTATTTTGTGCCCTAGGCAAGACCAGTTACTTGCGCCCCCCCCCCCCCCCCGGCCCCACACCATGCAAAAAAACCCCCAAAACAATTAAAGCAACAAAACATGACACTTTTCACATTTCTTTTAATTCCCATGAATAAGTGCCATAAGATGCCAAAAGCAACAATATTAAAGGCAAAATATAAAGTAACCAAATGTAAAATTGCCTATATTAACAAAAAATATATTTTAACTTTTTATTAAACAAAATATATATAAACTGTATTTTTCTTACAGTCAGAGAAACAAACAAAAAAAACACAGATTTGTCAGATAAAAGTTTAAATTTCAGACACATCAAAATCTCACTCTGCGTGCCTTTTCCTTTGCAAATTTTGTCACCATTTCAGCCAGATCAAGTGCTGCTGCCTGTGTATGTTCAATTGATATAGTTGCCAAGCCAACTAGTCTCTTTTCCAACATTGTAGAACATATGTAACTCTTTATAAGTTTGAGCTTTGAGAAACTACATTCACCACTTTCACTGATACTGGAAGTGTGAGAAGGCTCCTCAGAGCAACAGAAACATTAGGCACGTTATCCAGAAGTTTATTTTGTAGTATGAAGAGAAGTACTTCTTGTGGCGGCATAGGCTTTGGAAGTCTTCTTGCTATTGCTTCAAGTTCACAATGCAGATCTTCAGCATCAATATCTTTGTTTCCATTATGCATCAATGACCTTTCCAAATTATTACAGTCCTTAAGTAAATCTTCTGTCGATTTTTT
The DNA here is from genome assembly GCF_027579735.1 of Bombina bombina. NCBI lineage: Eukaryota > Metazoa > Chordata > Amphibia > Anura > Bombinatoridae > Bombina > Bombina bombina. The sequence goes on from NC_069503.1 coordinate 332,679,725, forward strand.
CTTTATACTGTATATGTCATATAGAAAGCCAAATAGTGAATTATATTTTTGTAGCTGTTGGAATCTCTCTTCAATAGATTGTATGGCCATGTCTAAAACAGCATAGTAAAAACCTGTTTTGAATTTCTGCTTTGGATCTTGTGGTGCTTCTTCTCAGGCCTCATATTCAAACTGTCGTTTCTTTCTCCTGTTTCGAACTTGATCTTCTGTCTCAAAGTTTGGCACTATCTGTATCTCAATTGCAATCTCAGTAGCATCTGTCAAAACTTGTTGAAAACCCTTATCACACCTGCAGGTTATGAGATAATTCTTGGTCACTTGCAATTGTCTTGTAGCTGAATTTAAATCAGCTTCCTTATTTTGTAGTAGCTTGCTTGTAAGATTGACTTCAAAAAGTATGTTGTACCATGTAACAAGGGATACCACAAACTTTAATTTACTAACTGCATTATCAAGGCCCTTGGCTTCAACTTGGCAAGTATTTCCAGATGGACCTGATAGGCTTGTATACTCAAAAATCTCTATCAAAGCATCATATATATTACCAAGATGATATCTCAGTGGTTTCAAAGCATCAATCCAACTCTCCCATCTTGTTTCACTCAATGGCTTAACAGTTATGCCTAAGTCTGATATATAGCTAATTAGAACTTGCCAACGCTTAGTTGATGTAGAGAAATAATTATATATCTGTTGAACTAACCGAAGAAAGTAGTTGCTTCCAGACAACACCTAGCAGCATCATTGACTACCAAGTTTAAAGAATGTACATTGCAGGGAACAAAAAACGCACATGGGTTTAAGTCCAGTATTCTCTTTTGTGCTCCATTTTGTTTGCCTTTCATGTTACTCCCATTGTTATACCCTTGACCACGGAGATTTTCAATTGGCAATTGAATTTGCTTCAGTTGTTCAAGAAGAGTTTCTGCTATAAAGACACCTGTACTCTCCTGTAGTGGAATAAATCCTAAGAAATGTTCTCTTATAGTAATACTTTCAGACTCATTATCTGATGGTTTGCTTACATCAACAAAAACGTACAATCATTGTCATTTGCTCAATATGAGTAACATCAGGTGTGCAGTCCAGAATAATTGAATAGTATTTAGCTGAAATTGTACTTGTTATAATTTTCTGCTTTATAGCACTGGCTAGAAGCTGTATAAGCTCATTCTGGATATCTTTTCCCAGGTAGTGAACCAATGTTTCTTGATCTTTAACCCTACGCAAATGTTCATTCATGATATGATCAAAAAGGGCTAGATATTCCACAAACTTTAAAAAATTCCATTGCCGGCAATATACAACTTGTCATTTGTACCACAGAATGATAAGTTTTGTATGGCAAGAACTCTTACCAAAGCAATCAAGCGTTGCAAGACTTGTTGCCAATATTGTTCTTCTTGCCTAATTTTCTGCTGGTTAATAGCATCAATTGTTTTTTCTTTAGATAAGCGCAATTCAAGTTCACCCCAGGCTTGATAGTTTTCCAAATGGTCAGTATTCCTCTCATGTGAAGAAATAATTGCTCCAATGTTCTTCCAGTCTTTTGAACCTGTTTCTTGTAGGGATGATGCAACATTTCTTTTACTGAACAATTTACAGCAAAAACAAAAAAACACATCTTTTGAGGTTGAATATATCAACCATTCGCGACACACTTCTTCACCATTTGCCAGTCTCCTCTTGTAGTGTACAGGAGAAAATCGTCTGTTTTTTGAGTCTTTGGGAAAATCATGTGATACAACCTCCTGTGGTCCATGTTGAATTATAATCTGTCGTAGATCATCACCGCAAGAGTAGGGCCATTTAGCAGGGTCTCTGTAATCTAAATCAGGCACAATATTGTTTTCTTTTGATGACTTTGCAGTGCTACTAGTCTCACTTTTATTGACATCTTTTTCTTCTGCGTTCTTTCTAAAAACATTTCCAAATTGTGAACCTTCAGTATGACTTGTAGTTGGAGCACAACATTCAGCTTCCCCAGTGGCTGCTTTCTGTGTATGAAGGTATCTAAAGAAGGACCCCTCTTGCTTTGCTTGCTCCTTAGCTTGTTCTGCCTTTCGTTTGCGTTACTGGGCTCCAGAAGGTCATTTTTTATCAGCCATAGCTAACTGAAGAAAATAAAAAAACATCTGGTTCAGTAAAGATAGTTCAGCTCTATGGTCCATCTTCGAAAATATAAAACTACTTATATATGTATATTACAATCAGAGACATAAGTAACTATGCCGCAATCTCCCCAAACTACACCCACATGATCACCCCTATTTTTGCCTTTAAGCTGGGAAGTTGACCCCATTGTTTAAGGTTTTATTAATTAACAAATAACCGTACGTTGGTAAAATTCACCTGAGAAACAAATGACCCCACACACCTCAGGCCCAGCAATTGATCCTGGGCAAAATTAAATAATTATTTTTTTCCTGACAACTTAGTAGATACTGGTTAAAACTCAATTACAAGCTAGCAAGTCACTGTGTCAATATATATTTACATTTACAATTTACATTCAGCATCAAATTTGCTTTGTTCCATTAGTGTTCTTTGTTGAAATCTAAACCTAGATAGGTTCATGTGCTAATTTGTAAGGCCTTGAATGCCATCTCTTGTCTGAAAGAATTTGACAGTTTTTCAAAGCTAGAGGGTGTTATTTCATGTGCCATATATAGATAACATTGTGCTCACACCTGTGTGGAGTTACGCAGCATGGAGTAGACTGTCCTTTTAACCATATACCAAACATGACAAGTATAATACTTGTTTAAGCGAAAAAAACATTTAAAAAAATCTCATGATCCAGATAGAGCATGCAATTTTAAACAACTTTCTAATTTACTACTATTATCATTTTGGTATCTTTATTTGAAATAGCATGAATGTTATGTAAGCTTAGAAGCCTTAGCTGGTCCATTAGCTGATCACATACACACATTGCGCCACATAGGGCAAAATTCCACAAAGTCAAGTAACACACACACAGCTATATAGGGCATAATATTAATTCCACAAAGTATATGTCACGTAACACACAGCTATAGGTAAAGTACACCCTGACAGTGTAACACTGTGGAGACAAGGCACTAGGGAGATCCTGAACCATTAATCTTATTGGTAGAGCTTCCTGTGTCAGGACAGGGTGCTGAGGCTGATTGGGGTTACAGGAAGGCCTGTGGCTGATGGTAGTTACAGGGGGGCTGTGGCTGATGTTAGTTACAGAGGGCCCTGTCACTGTGGCTGACGCTAGTTACAGGGGGGCCCTGGGACTGATGGTAGTTACAGGGGGGTCTGTAAACCCCCATCAGCCCCAGCCTCCCCCTGTAACTGCCATCAGCCCCAGACCCCCCTGTAACCACCATCAGCCCCAGGCCCCCCCTGTAACCACTATCAACCCCAGGCCCCCCCTGTAACCACCATCAACCCCAGCCCCCCCCCCCCTGTAACCACCATCAGCCCAGGCCCCCAGCCCCAGGGGCTCCCTGGACCCTGTCTGTAACCACCACCAGCCTTGCCCTCAGCACCCTCACCCTGTTGTATCCCCCCATAACCCATCCAAGATAAGGAGGGACTCCAATTAGATCACACATGACATGCTCCATGCACATACACAAAATTACTTATGACTGAAGGGAAATGGCAGATTGTGATGATGAATATTTTCCCATGTGAGCACATCATCCCTGTGCATTATTTAATTAAAGAAATTGCAACAGCAGATTGTGAAAATACTATTACATTACAAATTTACAATACCCTCACATGTAAAATATAAATTATATTGTTTTAAGCTAATCAAACAATCATATTCATCATACATTGTTCTGGACTGGGCCTGCTGTAAAAGTTACAACATCCCCGGCCTTCTCAGCCACACCGCAAGGGCCCCCTCCCCAGGCTCCCCTAAAACCCCAAAGTGTAAACTTATCTATGTTGTAGGATAACTTTATGCTTATTCCAGACTTTCTTGAAGCTTCCTGGAGTGTTTGTCATACCACACCTTGTGTAAGTTTATTCCATGAATCAGTCGCCCTTCCTGTGAAGGATTTCTGAAAGTTACTCATGAATCTACTACCCTTCAACTTGACATCATGACCCTTTTTTTCAAATTTTCTGCAGCCAATATAAATCCCATTAAGCTTCTTTGTATATATAGCATCTTACAATTGCCTATATTTTCATATGCATATGTTTTTCTATTAGGGTATTTAGTATCTTGTTTTGAGAAAAGCTTGTCACCTTTTAATTGGTTAGAAAAAAATGTGAGATCTGCAGTGCAAAATTACTCTGGGATTAGAGAGACATTTTCATATACGCCCATACACTTTGCATTTTGTATTTATAAGTACAAATTTCTGTGTGATTTTTGCACATCCATTGTACTAAAATTACGATTTACGCTGGCATATTTAATACAATTTATTCCTGTGTAAATTTTACGCTTTCGATAAAATACAATTTTTGGTGAAGAATTTTGTTACGATTTTTGATGCACCTTAACAATACAATTTTTATTGCTTATTTTTGTGTGAATGGTTCATATATGTGTTATTTGTTTTGTATGATGTTTAAAATACGAATTTTATTGTACACTTCATATGAAAATGCAGTATACGCCCCTTAGCGAGACACCCTATTTTCAGGGTAAAAAGTGGCTTTAGATCATTCCACTATGGAAATAGAAGGACCAGTGAGCAATGTTTAATAATCTCGCTAGCCCAGAGACTTTTCAATCATCGAGCCCATAGTCAGCAGTAGTCCCCGTTCCAGGAAAAATCTGTAGAAAATTGTCCAGATTGTCCACAGTGTCATGCAAAAGTAGTTGTTTATAAGTCAGAGATCAGGTCAACACCATCCATCCAAACAGGACAGATGCCTGGAAAAAAGCCATTTCCTCGATCTTTCAGATCAGATCTGTTCTGCTCTTAAAATACTTCTTAAAAAGACCATTAAAGAGACAGCCAAGTCCAAAATAAACTTTCATGATTCAAATAGGGCATGTCATTTTCAACAACTTTTCGATTTACTTTTATCACCAATTTTGCTTTGTTCTCTTGGTATTTTTAGTTGAAAGCTAAACCTAGGAAGGCTCATATGCTAATTTCTTAGACCTTGAAGGCTGCCTCTAATGTGAATGCATTTTGACCACTAGAGGGTGTTAGTTCATGTGTGTCATATAGATAACATTGAGCTCATGCATGTGAAGTTAAAGGGACAGTATACACTCGTTTTCATATAATTGCATGTAATAGACACTGTGGTGGTAATTAGTACCAGAATATTAAACCAAAGGGGTTGTCCACTTTTTAAAATTATTTTATTGGAAGACAAATAATATAGGTATGAATATTAACAATTACCTATAAGATACAAAATATAAAGTCTCAAGAGCTATACCAAGAGCTACAACATCCAGTCCAAATTATAGAGGGCAACTGTATCTTAAACAAACCCAGATTAAGCAATATTAACTAAACATAGTGAACAAGAGAATTTATCCCAATGCTCTCTCTCTCATCAGTTGCTTCCAGGAGGTGAGGAAGATAAAAAAAAATGTGCATAGTAACTGTTGGCTCCCATTGTATACTTAATTCACTTAAGGTGTGTCCTACCATACACTAATCAAAGGCTACATTGGAGTATCCTTCTTAGAAAAAGACTGGGCCAAAGTCCTATTCTATATTTTAAAATATGTTTGTAAATTTAAGAATTAACTACTTGAACACTCTAGGGATACATTCTCTGGTTTTATGACACCACAGACACTACCATAAAGAATAAGATGCACAGATACCGATATAAAAATCCAGTATAAAACTGTTTAAAAACTTACTTTGAAGCTCTCAGTTTAGCTTTGTTGAAAATGTAGCTGGAAAGCCCACTGCAAGTGGGAAATAAGACACTCCCCCCTCCCCCTTTTTTTGCATATGAAAAGACCCTTTACACAAACAGGAGCAAGCTGGAGTAGGTAGCTGACGGTATTCTCATAAAACCTTGGGGCTTGGTGAGGAGTCATAAAATCAGAGCAATGTTATTTAAAAATAAGCAAAACTATACATTTAAAAAAAACAAAAAACTTTATGGGCTATTTAAATAGATCATCTACAAAACATTTATGCAAAGAAAAAATGAGTGTATAATGTCCCTTTAACTAGGAGTAAGCACTGATTGGCTAAAATGCAAGTCTGTCAAAAAAACTGAAATAAGGGGGCAATTTGCAAAACTGGGGAATGGATAAAAGGGATTATCTATCTTTTTAAACAACAAATATTCTGGTGTTGTCTTTCCCTTTAAATACAGTAGAATTGCATAATCAACAAGTGCATTATTAAAAAGACAATGCTGAATTTAAAATAAGTAGTATAATTAATTTCTTCTGACAATTTTTTTACATTTGCTGGCCACCTATATAATTTGATATTCATCAGCCAATCACAGACCCATACATTAATACACTATGATGTAACGTACATGGTAAGTAGGGGCCTGTGCCTCAGAAAGTAGCCAAATAAAAAGACTGTGCACTGTTTGATTCTGGAAGTAAATTGGAAAGTTTTTTAAAACTACATGCTCTATCGGAAACATGAAAGTTTAATTTTGTTGTTAAAGTAGGAGGCCATGGTGGGCAGGAGGACATCTGAGTGAGGTCCACCTACCATGTACAGTGAGGCCAAGCCAAATCAAGAAGCATTCCTGCTTGATCGTGGCTTTCACTCCAGGGAGGATCACAAACAGAGGAAGATGTGCTATAAATATAATTACCATGGGACCAGAGGCGTAACTGGAAACCACAGGGCCCAGGTGCAAAAATCTAAGCAGGGCCCCCCGCCCCCACCCCAAAGAAAAAAGTGAATTTAACAAAAAAAAAAATCAACATTTAACACAGAAAAGAAAATGTTTGTGTGTGCTGTACACACACACACACACACACACACATATATATATATATATATATATATATATATATATATATATGTATGTATATAGCTGACTGTGCTGTATACACACACAC